>NC_056577.1:21768375-22040875 GCF_018340385.1 Cyprinus carpio | reverse complement strand
TTGTGGTGATCAAAATGTATCAAATGGGTGAATAATTTGTAGTGGAATTAATTTATTTTGATTACTGAAGATTTTGTAAGTTTAAACTGAAGTTTTATTTTGAATTGATATAAAATCTAACATTGGCTAAAATCATTTAAAATCTTATAAGACATGATTAATGCTTGATCTGAAAATGCAAAATGTATTAAAATCTCATTTTGGTGCTCTGCCTATCAAAGCTTGAAGGATGGAACAGACCTGCCAATCAAATGTGAGATCTCTCCTCTTGTGTCTTATGGTGGTGAGGTAAGAGGCATAAAGGCATATTTTAATCTGAATATCAATCTCAAGAGTATTTTTTTTTTTATCTAATATATGGTTTAGGTGCAAGAACAAAAAACAAAAAACATTTTAGGCCTCGTACTCTACTTGCTAGTTCCTATTTCAAAGAA
The DNA here is from genome assembly GCF_018340385.1 of Cyprinus carpio. Classification (NCBI taxonomy): domain Eukaryota; kingdom Metazoa; phylum Chordata; class Actinopteri; order Cypriniformes; family Cyprinidae; genus Cyprinus; species Cyprinus carpio. Next base: position 22,040,441 of record NC_056577.1, on the reverse strand, counting down.
CTAATAGCCTCTCTTGTTTCCGGGGTTGGAGCATCTTGTGAATGGACAAGCTTTCCAGCCCACTCTGCTCATCGATGAGAACAGTGTCCACAAGCTTGTGAAGAACGGCCTGTGAACCTTGAGCCAGCTGCAGCATTGAAACCAGAATGAAGACTCTTTATCATTTTCATCTCACTTCCTGCCAGGGTGGAGGAAACCGTGAAATTCTTGTGCAATAAAATGAAGGAAGGGTGCCAGAAGGCCAATCATAATCAAATAATTTTATAATCAAACTATTTATTTTGCGAAGACTTATTTTTATATCAATGTGCAGTGCTTTTTTTTTTTTTGGAATTGGAACCTATGAATTTAACTGTCTAATTTATATATAAATGTATCAAATAATACACAGTGCTGTAGATTGCATGAATGGACACTGCTAAGATTTTAGGCATTCCTGCTTAATTTGTTCCACTCTCTGAAAACGTAGATACATGTAAAACAAAGTATGGTCTTCTCTATGGATGTCTGTTTTTGACAGGTATGTTTTTCGTCGAGAAAAAGTGAGTGAGAATGTGACATTGCATCAGACTTTCCAGCACAGGGTTTAAAGGAGAGGTTCTGATTGGTTGGAATCTGTTGCTGCCACTTACAGTGCTTTAGAAAGTGTGCACTTTGAGACACATTCTCTCTCTTTTACACTCTTCCTATCTCACTTTTCCGATTAGCCTTTGTCTGCACCATTTATGTTAGTTTGTTTGTGCACATCCATGTATAAAATAATTTATCTGAATGAATGATTGATTTGTTTGTTTACCTTAATTTTTGTATACTATTCTCAGTAACCATTTATAGGAATTCTTTTACTTACATTTGCACAAGATGCATGGAAATCAGAGAATTACATTACATATAATTTGAAATTTGAGAAAATTGCTGCAATTCATGGATTCACATTAAAGCAAAGACAAATGCTTCCTGGTTCCAAGCATGATTAGTATAAACAGGCACCTTTTCAAAATTATTTTTTAAGCATGGTATTTTTTTCTTCCTATTCGGGTAAACTGAAAACATTTTCTCAGAATTCTTGGATTTGAGTTGCCTTCAGTTGGCAATGAAAATATCAGTTCCTGACACTTAATTTGGTTCTCCGGGAATTCAGAGATGTTTTCAAAAAAAAGAAAAAAGAAAACGCTGAATAGAGAAATGTTTTTAAACATTTTAAAGTGTATCTGTTTACACTTCTCACGTGGTTGAATCTGGGGAGTTTTTGTCTCATTGCTATAATGAAAAATGGATAGAAACATGCCTTAACCTAAGTCCATCAATCTAAATCCCTGTATAAACATCCCACAAAGCTTGGAAATTAGAGAATAATTTCTTGAAAATGAATGTGAAGTGTTGGAACCATGAGGATGTATTTAATGGAAGTTTTAAAACTAGGTTGCTTGCACAAATGTTGATTGTTCAAGATCAAATATAGACAATCGACAAGCTGGATTTTTTTTTTTTATGTTGTTACTTTTGTGCACTTGAGGAAGGTACATAAATCCAGGCAGATGATTTGTGCAAATAATGTACTGTCTGTGGCTTTGAATAATGACAAGTAGCTCAGGGGCCATTCTTTAGGCTTTTATTTATGGTAATCTATTTGATACTTAGTGGAAATCAAATTACGCAGTGTACAGATTTGTGTTTCTTCAAATCAGTGGAGAAATTTTAAATTTTTATTGCTTGCTTTTTCTCCTAGACCAATAGTTCTGTATCGTTTTACCATCTATAAATTATTATTGAATATATAAATTATTATTGAATATCCTGTCCCTAGCCAAAGCTAATGGTGAAAAAAATAAAAAGAAATAGTGAAAAAAAGTTGGGACTGCTTTTCTCATCTTGCAGAATGATTTTCCTCTAAAGTGACGGAGGAGGGATTTAAAGGGGAAGGCAAACTAAATTCAGAGATCTCACTAAGAAAAATTTAAGTTATATTGATGAACAATTCCAGAGTTACAACCAGATCTATCTGTGGTATCAGGTCCCACCCTACCTACCCATACATTTCCAGGAATTAATACTTTTATAAGCAGGATATAGGACAATAAATGCAAAGAAACGTAAATGGGGAAAGGAAAATTTACTGTGTCTTCAATACATTTGAAATGACTAGTGAGAGCTGACATATATGGCAAAGGATAATAACATATGCACATAAAACACTTAAAACATTCTGAAAGATGGTATAAACATTCTAAATGCTGCTGGAATATATATACAAAAAAATAATTTTCAAGAAAATTTTCTCTGATTGGCCACAGGAGTCTGACTTAATTGAAACCTTCTGTATGGCACGAAGAATTCTGGGACTTTGGCATTTTCCCAAGAATCCTCAGAATGTTAGTTTTTTGCCTCTCTCTCTCTCTCTCTCGCTCTCTCGCTCTTTTTTTTCCCCTCATCCAGTGGTGTCTTACATCAGCTTACCGTGCCTGAGTGTGAGATCTGAAAGAGAACTTCGGAGAGAAAGAAAAGGTCTTGTTTTTGTCCTCCTGGTTAGACATACATTATTTGGAATTAATAAATCTTTGGACAAATGGTTTGAAAACAGCAACCCAAGCAGTAAGTTTGCATACTGTATCTTTTCTTTGTTTTCTTTTCTTTTTTTATTTTTAAAGAAAGTTTGATAATTCCCTCTGTTGGATTCAAGGGAATAAGTATATGAATGATTGTGATGGTTTTAAGATGATTGAATGTGTATTAGTGCTGTTCCGTTGGCTTTTTGTTAAACCTTGCACTGGACAGCCACTGTTTGCATGGCAGACTAAAATAGCGGATAGCAGAGCGGCTTGATCCAGTGAACTTTGGCAAACCAGCTGTTCTGAATTGACTTTTTTTACAAGGTAGCCATTGTATGTTCTGGCTTGTTAAATTTCACGCAAGTTTACTCAAAGTACTTGATTTTGCTTGGATATTGTGCATTATTGTATAATGTAATATGTCTTCCTCGTGTTGCCTTCCTTTACTATGCAATGCAGCCTTGTACAATTATAAATGTGCCCCTTTTATAGTTGACAAATTATGGATACAATATTTGTATTATAAAACATATCTAGCCTATAAGTTAACATGAGGATGCTATTTCCTAATAATGAGCTTGAATGGTGGCTGTGAAACACACACACACACAATGAAAGTACAGTGGCTTAAATATTTGTAAAAAGTATTTGGAAAGTTGAGCCTCGCATAAAAAAAATATAATATTTGTAATATACCTTTTAAGCAAAGCAGTTCACAAAATTTAAATTGCTGATAAAACAAAATTATGCAAAGTATATTGACTTTTTTTCAAAGTTAGTATAATCATCATAAATTAGAAAGTTTGGTGTTCTTGTTACAGTATACATTTAAGTACTGAGTAATATTAATTAAATACATGTACTTAGGGTTAGGATTACTTTGGGTTATGATTAGGGTTACTTGCATGTGATTATGCATAATTAATTGTTATTATAATAGTAAGTACATGTAACGGGTAAGAAGGACACCTTAAAATAAAGTGTTACCAGAAGTTGCACCTGCTGTTACTTGTTAGGACCACCTGTGTGAACTTGTGGTGAACAGACTTCATATATCCTTTAAAAATCACTTTGAGACAGATTGGTTTATGACAAGCTCATTTGTTTATAACTTGTTTTGACATTTTTAAAAGTGATTTAAATGTCCAAATTCACTGTTAAACTCAACCTGGTTTGTGTAGGACATGGTTCATGACCTCACTACCGGCATTACACAGTGATGAGCTTTCCAAGACATCGACATATGATTCATTTGAATTACGTATGGTCAGTTTTTTATACATCCTTAAATTTATTCTAAACATTTAAGAATCCAGAGCTTTACATTTTATGCATTTAGCAGACGCTTTTATCCAAAGGGACTTACAGTGCATTCAGGCTGTACATTTTTATTTTTATTTTCTTCTCTTTTTTTTTACCAGTATGTGTGTTCCCTGGGAATTCAACCCATGACCTTTTGTGCTGCTTACTCAATAATCTACCACTGAGCCACAGGAAACATTTGAAGTAATATTATTTTAAAACATATATGTATTTCCAGTATGTGATTAAACTACTTGCCAAAAGGGTGGATGAAGATTTCCAAGCCTGAAAATGAATTTATGTGTAATTCATGTGTAGTTTAGCTTAGTGCTCACAGATCTTTTGGGTGCAAGGAGGTTAAGGAGTAATAGAAATCCAGCATTACAATATATTCAATATCTTTTAAACCACTTATCAGAGACCCCTGGTACATATTGCATAACACTGAATAGCGCATTTTAAGCCAGTCCCATAGTAATGCGTATAGTACCATATTAATGCATTTAAATGTTTTTGTGACAATTACATTGCAAAGATATCAATACTAATAATTATTATTGAGTTTAATATGGGACCGTGAAACCATTAAACCATTCTTTTTAATTTTAGATTTGGTTGCAGGTAATTTAATACCCTATTTCTTAAAGAAAATATCAGAAAATACCTAACTTTTCTTACTGTTACGTCGATGGAAGAATAGTTAACAGAAAATGTTTGTGTCCATATACCTTATACTATATTTGTTCTCCCACCTTAACCCGAATTAGGCTGGATATACAAAGGGGAAAAAAATTGTATGCATTTTTGCATATAAAGAAAACATATTTTTAGGAGCAAACAACTTTTTTAAGCACTCAGATCTGCTCTTTTGGAAATATGTTGCATTGACGTTTCAGGAAGAAAGCACCCACTGCTTGCATTGATTCTTGTATGATTCATGCAACACTTTGTAAACTGACTGTTGCTTTTCAGAAAGAAAATGGAAAAGGTATTTTCCACTGGCGAAGTTGTTTGGTGTAATTTAAGTCTGAAAGCTCAGGAGAGAGTATATGTTACATTCCAGTGTTTTTTATTTATTTATTTTTTTGTGCAGGTGCACAGATGACGTTCACCAGAACTATGACCATTTGGACCATATAGCTTTACACCATAAATAGCAGTCTAAAAAATTTAACCTGATCTTCAACTCTTAAGAAATGTAACTGCTGACTACTTACTGCATTGTAAATTATTTGAAATTGTGTAACATCTTTTTTCATATACCTCCAGTAGCAAATTTTAATTTATACTGTTTGTGGCCCTTAATTGTTTTTATTTTTATTATTATTATCTTGCTCCATCGCTATTAAATTATGCTAACTGTAGAGTATATGACATCTTTGTTTAATAAGACAAAATGATATTTTTCAGTCACTTGTGCTGTCCTAAATAAGTTAAAGAAAAGTAGAAAACATTTACTCATCACAAAATGTCATGATTCTGTAACATGTGTCATTGCACTTGCGTCTGTTTTTGCTATCACCTGGCTCTAATTTAGCTGGAACTGCCATTTGATTTGGATTTATGCATTTCCATGCAAGTAAAATATCTGCAATGCTATGACTTTGCTTTAGGGAGGAATGAAAGAGGTTTCAAATGAAAAACACATGTTCTCTTCATACCTACATTTACAGGCCTGTGAATATCAGCCTGGCGAATAAGATCCATTCACTCCAGTAGTACGTGGTATGCCAAATAAAATGCACTATTGTAGTTGTGCTAATTTCAGATCTGAATTACATAAAGCCACACTCTTATCTTACTTACATTAAGCTCTCATGCACTGAAAAAAATGGTGGCGAAACAATTTTTGTTCAGAAATTGCTAGTAATTTCACAAACAACTGCAAGAAAGGCAAATGACACATTGAATTAAACATGAAATTCTGAAGTAGAAAAACTGAAATAGTGTTTTGTTACAAAACATACTTCAATAATTTTGTTTTATTGATGACTTCAGAAAAAGAAAAGGAAAAAAAAAAACTTTTTACAGTGTAGAAATGTTTTGAGGAAGTTAGTGTCATCTAATCCTGAAGTTCCACAAATGCTTACATCTCCAAACTGTGCAGGATATTGAAAAACATGATTGTGAAGATCACACTGTCATCATTTTTGAAGTATATGATCAAATCTTGACAGTTAATTGCAGTGAGCAGTGAAGGGAGGCTCTGAAGCATAACCAAAAGTGCATATAGTTGTCTTGAAAGGTGCCATTTGAAGAGCCCTTCACTGTCATTTTCTGGTTATTTGGTTGGTTAAGTGATGATCCCAGATCTTGGAAAGCTCTCACTTACGGGGCCACAAATTGAAACCAGATTTTGACACTGATGTGCAATGAGATTTAATTGAGGCCTTTAGATAATGTATGACCTATCGGTCCTTCAATCTATATGAAGCTGTCATTAGCTTATCTGCTGAATTCTGTAATGAGAGACTGGTTAGAGTTAGGATTTGTGTATGATCAGAACAAAGTTATTAGGGAAAGTAATAATTTAGTTAAAACCTGCATAAACTGTTTTATTATAAATTTTTGTTAAAAATCTCAGATTTTTTGTAAAAAAAAAAAGCATAAAATTTAAATAATATATTTAGCTAATAGCTAATATCATATAATATTCTATACTACATAATTATTTTAATGATTTAAAAATAGTACTTAAAAATTGTGTAACTTCATTTTAAAATGATATAATAGTAGACTATTCTATAATACAAAAATATAAATTAATATGTAATTATTTATTGACAAGATTTTGACACTGATGTGTGATATTTAATTATGGTCATAAGATATAACCTATCTGTCTTCCAATCTGAAGTGGCCATTTAGCTTATCTATATTCTATAATGACAGAATGGTTAAAATTAGAGTTAAGGGTTGTTTATGTCTAGAACAAAGATTATATGGAGATTATTAATTTAGTTAAACTTGCATGAAATTTTATTTTAAATGATCACTAAAACCACTCATTTTTTGTTAAAAAAAAAAAGTATAGTACAGCTTCAATCATATAATATCTAATTATTTTAATGACTTAACCTGATCTTAACACTGATGTGTTATGATATTTAATTAAGACCTAAAGATATGATCTATCTGTCTTCTAATCTGAAGTTGTCACTAAGCTTCTCTGCTATATTCTATAATGAGAGACTGGTTAAAGTTAGAGTTCGTATTTGTTTGTCTAGAACAAATCTTATATGGAGACTAATAAGTTAGTTAAACCTACAGTACATGAACTTTCATTGTTAGTATAGCTTCAATTTAATATAATATGCTGTAAAATAAAAATAAAATAATATAAATATTTTAATGACTTTGTAATAAAAGCATTATATCAAATTTCAGTGCATTAATATTGGTACTACTGTATATGCATCCTTTTCTGTCTGTGTCCATCCCGAAAAAGGCTGACCCCTGCTTTAAACATCAGTAGCATTCATGGCTCAAGCGTCCTCGATGTGGCACTGGAAAAAGTGCAGAAAGATAAAAGCTTTGCATATAAAATGCAATTTACTCTTTAATGCTGTGGTTTTCACAGCACATTAAGAAAATGCTTACCTGTAAAATCTATCATTCATCCCAAATGTTAATTTAACTGTAAAAATTGACTACTTTCTGCATAAATACTCATTGAGACAGCTATGAGCCCCACTATGCATTTGAATTCAAAGAGCACACTGTGTCCTCATTGCAAAATCACTGACACTATTTCCTGATATGGGCCTCATGCTGTTTATGAGGTAACCAGGCTCTGTGCTAGGCTACACTTTTACTTTAAAAGCAATCTTCACCTACTGCATGTGAATCATGTTGACTAAAGCGGCTAGAAGATAAAGTGTAATGTGTAATTGACTCTTTTTGCCAGGTTGCACTGAAGAGCCAGTATTGTGGTTAGGAATCAGCTAAATCCTACAATACTTACACTTAGAGGTCTCACGAGGGCCACGACTTTTGTGTACACTATTGGCTTTCTGTACTATCAAGTGTTGTGTTTAATAAGTTCCTTTGAATCGCTAATGGTTTCGCTTTAAATACTGTTATCAGATAAAAAAAAATAATAATAAAATAGTGTTTTAGTGTGATTTTCTGAAATGATATTTTCTCAGTAATGGTATTCTGGCATGTTGCTGAGAGTCTTTTTATGGTTAGAATCTCTAGGGTAATTGCTCATTGGGAAAAACTGATTTCCCACCACAAAACTTCTATTAGATCAAACACGTTACTTTTTTTTCCTTTGTAAGTTTTGCTTACTCTGGTTAATTGCCCCAATGGGAATTATACTTGTCAGAAGAAGCTTCCTTTTTATATACTTTACTATTTATCTGCTAAATTAACTTGGAATAAATATTTATAATGGCAGCTCTTATTGCTCTTTGCAAATCCCACCAAATTAGTTCATTCATTCAGTTTTTTCTTTTTTTTTTTTTTTTTTTTTTTGGACTTTAATTAATCATCTAGTTAAAAACGAATGAAATGCTCTTGTGAGACTGTTATATTTTATTTTAAGTTGTACATTATTTAAATTTTTCCCGTTCAACCATTATGAGTGAAATTTCAGATAACTGTTATTAGTTTACACTTATGCATATGTCAGACACTTTTAAAGTGACTTACAGTACATGTAAATATACATTTTTTGAGTCCATGCATTCCTTGGGATTTGATCTATGACCTTTTAATTTCATAACAACATTCTATTCCAGCTATTCTATTGTAATATGCATACTAATGTGTCAAATATAAGCTTAGATATTTAATTGATTTAATCAGCATCTTAAATTCAACAGAACTTAATTGTTCCAGTAACACTTTACAATAAAGTCTCATTTGTTAACACTAGTTAATGCATTAAGTAACATGTATTAAAATTTAGTAATATATTTAATATAATATTAATATTAACTTAATATTTACTATATGTATGTTAATATAAGTACATTTGTTCATTGTTTGTTCAGAGTTCATTAATTAATGTTAAGTAATGCAATTTTTTATTTAAAAAATGATTAGTTAATATAGAAATTAACATGCTGTAGAAGTATTGTCCATTGTTAGTTCACTTATGTTGTAACATTATTGTAAAGTGTTAGCAAGTTTCCATTAATAAACACTGTGTTAGCAGTACAAAAAGTTCATCTAAGATGGCAGAAGGGTTTTGTTTTCCTCCAGAATTTCATGTGGAATATTCTTCTAATTAAGCCTATAAAACAAATATACTAGGACTGGGAAAAAAATCATGATGGATCTTCTTTGTGTTGATGTGGCAGATGCACTTTCACAGTGAAGCAGAGGTTAGATCATGTGGGAGATTTAAATCCTGCGTCCTGATTCCATTCAACTTTTCTAAGGCTTATGCTTCTAAGGGCAGGTAGATTGTTATTGGTCCAAACCCTTTCAGGGAGACTCCCAGACTCTCAGATGGCAGTCTTGGCCTAATGGTTAGAGAATCGGACTTGTAACCCAAAGGTTGCGAGTTCGAGTCTCATGTTCGGCAGGTATTGTTGGTGGGGGGCATGAATAACCAGCGCTCTCTTCCACCCTCAATACCACGACTGAGGGGAGATCCTTGAGCAAGGCACCGAACCCCCAACTGCTCCCGGGCGCCGCAGCACATCCGTGCGGTGTGTTCTGTGTGTGTGCAGCACATGGCTGCCCACTCCTCTGGGTGTGTGTTCACTACTGTGTGTGTGCACTTGGAAGGGTTAAATGCAGAGCACAAATTCCGAGTATGGGTCACCATACTTGGCCACACATCACTTCACTTTCTTGTAAGAAACTTTTCTTAGATCGATGTTGAAAACAGTTGTGCTGCTTAATATTTTTGTAAGAAGCATGTTTTTCAGGATTTGTCTATGAAAAGAAAGTTCAAAAAGAACACCATTTATTTAAAATAAACTTTGTTTTTGTAAGAATGTAATAGTCTTTAAAAAAGTAGTGTGTGTGTGTGTGTGTGTGTGTGTGTGTGTGTGTGTGTGTGTGTGTGTGTTCCTTATGCTAAGTGACTACTTTTACTTTTAATGCAGACTATATAAGTAATAATGTCTTCTTTGAAGCGTATGAAGCATGGCAAATGATTTAGAAAGCTGCAGCATGAGCTTTCCTTTATAATTCCTTCGAGCCACTGGTAAAATGATTTGAAACATTCCAAAGTGCTTGGGCAAAAAAAATGAGAAACAACAATCACTAAATAAAAATAACCAGCCATTCCTGAAAGAAAGAAATAAAAAATAAATCCATCCATATTCAGAAGTGGTCGTCTACTTTGTCTTCTCAAGTTATGTGATTAGGTCATGACAGCTTCATAATGCAGTAAACCATAGCATTTAGAGACAAATCTCTTATTACTTTCCCCGTTGTGCCCTGTCTGCCTATGTCCCCTTGAATTATTTTCATCTGCCTCCTTGCAGAATCGCTCCGTGTGAGCACCATGACTCGTGACATTTGAGGAATGGCTTCGTAGGGCTGGTACCAACAGCAGGCCCTTTAATCATATATTATGCTGTAAATGTGTGGAGCAGATATGAGTGCATCAGAGGCAACTTCCAGTAACTTCATATGTTGACTGCAGTCTCACTGTGACCTAGATCATCTGCTCTGTTCACACTTCGCCTGAAGTATGTTTTAGCTTGAAGGTCATAAACTGAGGGACCTGAACTACCAAGTGTTTCTGTGCAGTACCGCAATACTTGAGGGACCTTTTGAAATACCTTTGAAATCAATAAACTTCCAACATACACTGGAGGACAGAATGAAAAATGATTGTTGGACTTTTGTACGTAGACTATTAAGGTACTGAACACCTCCAATCAAAAGTTTGGAATAATTATGATTTTTGTAATGTTTTTGAAAGAAGTTTTATATGCCCAGCAAAGCTGCAGTAAAAGCATTGGAATATTATTAGAATTTAACATTTGAATATACCTGTTTTGTATTTTGATATATTTTCAAATAATTTATTCCTGTGATGGCAAAGCTAAATTCTCAGCAGCCATTACTTCAGTGTCAGTGTCACCTTCAGACATCATTCCAATATGCTGATTTGGTCCTCAGGAACCATTTCTGATTATTATCAATATTGAAATGATTATTATTATTGGTTTTAATGAAACTGCTTAATATTTGTGAAAGTCATGATAGTACATGGTAGCACTTTATTTTGGATACAAATGACACCTGAATGTCATTCATTATCAATATTTTCCAGCTTTACTGGACTGAACATGAACTTAAATTTAGCACCAACTAAAATTCTGAAATTCAATATACAATACAGTTTAAAAATAAATACAATAACATTATGCAGTTTAATATTGTATTTGCAGTGGCATGAACTGATGATATTCTGATATCTCTGAAATGGACTGTTAACAAAGTGTTAAAAGTGTTTAAAACTTGGGAATGTGACTTTGGGAAATGCTGGCAAAATAACACACCAAAGAATTCTCTCCCCACTGTGCCGTAACCCTGGTATGCACCGCTGCGAGTAATTGAGGGTCCTTGTAACCCGGGTCATGACTGCTCTTTTCCCTGTGTGTGGTATCCCCTCTGCTTGGGAGTTCACACAGAGGTTTGCAGAGTCACACGTGTTAATCAAACAGGGTTGTCCCTGGGGAGACAAAGCACATCTATGAGAGCTGACATGAAAAGGAAGAACTGAATTACCTGTTTTTCATTATTGAGCTCTCAAAGCCCTGCCCCTCTGACCGTTGGGCACTTCTTATATATATATATATATGTAAATAAATACAAATAAAAAAAGATATATATATATATATATATATATACACTCCTGAACAAAATCTTAAGACCAGGGGATGCATTGCAAGTTTTACATATTTCGCACTAGTGGGTCATAACCGGGTTGTAAGTGCTGCTTCAAAATGGCCAAAAGAAGAAACAGGAGCAAGAGACAAAAAATAGAGAGTAGGCAATTTATTGAAAACTGCATTTAAACTCAAACCAGGCTGTTCATCAGCTGATCAAAAGTTAAAGACCATAGCCCAAAAATAAACGCACAACAGAACTAAAAAGTGTCAAAAAAGGATTCAGTAGTGAGTAGCCCCACCGTTCTTGTTGATCACTTCAAACACTCGTTTCGGCATGCTTGATGTGACTGTTTCCAGGAGGCTGGTGGGAACGTTGCTCCATGTGGTGAAGATGGCTTCACGAAGGGCATCCACGGTCTGGAACTGACGTCCGTTTTTGTAAACTTCCCTTGCCATCCATCCCCAAATGTTCTCAATGGGATTTAGATCAGGGGAACACGCAGGATGGTCCAAAAAAGCAACGTTATTCTCCTGGAAGAAGTCCTTCGTCAGGCGGGCGTTGTGAATTGCAGCGTTGTCCTGTTGAAAGACCCAGTCATTACCGCACAGACGGGGGCCCTCGGTCAAGAGGGATGCCCGCTGCAACAAATCCACATAGCCAGTCGCCGTTTGACGCCCCTGCACAACCTGAAGCTCCATTTTCCCATTGAAGGAAAAAGCCCCCCAGATCATGATGGAGCCTCCTCCACTGTGCCGCGTAGAAAAAAACATCTCAGGTGGGATCTCCTTGTCATGCCATTAACGTTGGAAGCCATCAGGACCGTCCAGGTTAAATTTTTTCTCGTCAGAGAATAAAACTTTCTTCCACATTTCAATGTCCCATGTTTGGTGCTCCCTTGCAAATTCCAAACGGGCAAGTTTGTGTCGTGGGAGGAGACGTGGCCTTTGAAGACGTTTTTTTTGTTCTTGAAGCCCTTCTCTAGCAGATGACGTCTTATGGTTATTGGGCTGCAGTCAGCATCAGTAAGGGCCTTAATTTGGGTCGAGGATAGACCTGTGTCTTCACGGACAACCCGTCGGATCCTGCGGCTCAGTGCAGGTGAAATCTTTTTGGGTCTACCACTTGACTTTTTTTGTCCCATAACTCTCAGGATTTTTTAAGAAATGTAAAATGACTGTCTTACTGCGTCCATCCTCGGCAGCGATGGCGCGTTGCGAGAGGGCCTTGCTTGTGCAGCTCAACAATCCTGCCACGTTCAAAGAGAGAAAGCCTTTTTGCCTTTGCGATCAGGAGATCTTGACAGTATGACTGCTTGAAGAACAATGACATGAAAGCCATATTTTTGTGCAGATTTGACCTTTTTATGGCTATGGTCTTTAACTTTTGATGAGCTGATGAACAGCCTGTTTGAGTTTAAATGCAGTTTTCAATAAATTGCCTACTCTCTATTTTTTGTCTCTTGCTCCCTGTTTCTTCTTTTGGCATTTTGAAGCAGCACTTACAACCCGGGGTTATAATCCACTAGTGCGAAATGTGTAAAACTTGCAATGCATCCCCTGGTCTTAAGATTTTGTTCAGTAGTGTATATATATATATATATATATATATATATAAATTTTTTTTTTTACCCCATTTGTTTAATTTGTTTTTTTTTATTTATTTATTGTGTTTTATTTTATTGTTTTTGTTTTGTTGTGATCTGTTTTTTGTTTAATTAGATTTGATTGTTTTGTTTGTTTTAATTGTTTTGTGTTTTGTTTTGATTTGATTTTGGTTTTGTTTTGTTCAGAAGCTGTGTTTGACAGTGACTGCAATGTAAAAAAAAAAGTGGTTTAAGTTGTTAGGCATGATGCAGAGCCTACATATGCAAACACAGGGCAAAAATATTATGATTTCATTAACAATAATTCAGTCATTTTTCTACCAAACAATGTAGTTGTTCAGCAACAAGGGCAGCTCAGACAATCATAATGAAGGACCGAAACACTCCATTTTAGTGTGGCAGATATGCCCAAATACTCTGTAATATACATGAAGTACAAATGCTAGTGGTCGACCAAGGTCACGTTAAACTTTATTATCATATCCTAAGGGAGTTCCTCTGATTAGTGTGCCTTATTACCGTAGTGAATGTTCAAAGAGTGTGTTGTATGTTGAGTCCATGAGGCCTTTGATGGTCTTTTAAAACTTCTTTGAAATGTTCAAACTTAAATGAGGCAGAAGAGGCAGAAATCTGCCTGATGATCACACATGTTCATATAGGCCACTCCTACTTCAGTCCTGTGAGGAGAGTTTTGTTTGGCTGATGATGAAGACTTTTCCTTGGCTTTTTAAGGCATCCTGCAGAGATCCAAAGTCACACTTGTCCCTTTAAGCTGAACTTCTGTAGCTTTGATAAATGTGCATGCTGCTGTTTCAGTTATACAATGTACAAAACAAAGATTGGTTAGTGAAGACGTAGTTACTAAAAATGTAAATAAAAAAAAAAAAAAAAAAAATTGTCTTTCTTTTACAATTTAGCACTTTATGGTTTTACAAGATTGGTTGTAATTTGTAATAGACATGTAATTAGACATGTAAATAGAATGTCTATTATAATGAACAAATTTACTCTTTTCCATTCAATTACAATGAATCTGCAATATAGCCCACAAGTATGAACCATCTTATATATTGTATATCGCTTTGGATAAAAGCTTACTACATGCATAAACGTAATTTAGTTTTTGCGTCTCATATGAAACATGAAAACTCAGTCAATTGGGTTTTGAATGAATTGAGGGTGAGTTCATATGATGATATTTTTTAATCAATTATTCCTTTAATTTTTCATGTTACATAACCCGTCATGAATCATGTGTTGAGACATTTTCAAAGAGCCAGTACAGTCATGCACAGTCAAAGTGAGTAATCCTGCGCTTGTTTACAATCCAGCATGTCCGTCTCATTTTCTCCATTGTAATTAAAGCAAATTTAGTTTTAGTCTGCGGCATCTGTCTAAGGCTAAGTATAGTTTACTGAATGAAATTGGCATGCAAAATTGAGTTTTGTACAATATATCCTGACATTACAGACCCCTTATTATGTGTCGTAAGTAATTCTGTTGTTCACTGGTGCTTGAGAACATAAATGTGGTGTAATAATAACGTAGTAAGAAAGTACTATTTCATAGTATGATCAGTTAAGGTGTGTATGATATTTTGACTGAACTGGTTATTTGTATTGCCAATAACACTCTCTGAGGTAGCATCTTACCCACAGTCAGACACTCTACATCCCCTGCTAATTTCATTTTTATTTTTTTGGCCAGAAACCCTATACACAAATACAAATGCAGACATGAATTATCGGCCAATGTATTGCAAATGCATATCTCATTAAAATGAATTAAATATAAAAATTAAATTAATTAATTAATTAAAAATATGTAGCAAGAGCTTTTGTGTTCCTCTAAAAGTACCAAAACACATACTCAAGAAGGCAATAGATGCCAAATGCTATAATTCTGGTTGATGTTTAAAGCTGAGAATGTCATATGGTTATGAAATTATGCCATTCGTTTGTCTTACATTTGTGATGATTTGTGCCGCAAAAACTGGTTTGGTGTGCTGGTTTGGTGTTTGAGATATTAAACAATATTTTTTGACAGTGGGACGTCACTTTCTACCCCATGCTTCCCAAACTGCTCCAAATCGGCGCAGTTTGTTTGTGCTGGGTTTGTTTCGGTTTGTGCCATTAAAACAAACACTGTATCTATTTTCCTTCCGTAGATATAACCATAATAGTTTCGGGAGTTGTGACGTCACTCTCCAACCCAGTTCATCTAAATCGCACAAAACTGGTGTCATTCATTTGTGCTTGATTTGTGCCATTAAAATGAACATTGTATATATTTCCCCTTCTTAGCAATAGCAAAAATAATTTGGGGCAGTGATGTCAATCTCCACCCCATGCAGTCCAAATCTCTCTAAACCGGTGCCGTTCGTTAACTAAATTACTAACTACACTAGAGAAGGATAGCTAAGCTAAACCGAAAGATATCTTAGTTCAAGAAGCTAGTAATGCGAAAGGCTAACCTGATAAAAGTAGTCTGAGCTACATTTAAGCTATATTATCTATAAATATGAAATAAATAAAAGTGAACAAGTAGAAGGTCCCCTGCAAAAAAAAAGAAGAGCACATTAGTATAATTTTAAAATGAGTATATTCCAGAAATAATAATATTAATAAATATAATAAATACACTTTTATATTCATTATATTCAGTTTGCACTTATTTTATATTAAGTGCAAACTGAATATAACGTTTTAAGACATTTTTGCAATTAAATTAAAATGTGTTATATTTTAAATTATATTAAATGCAATTATAATTATAATCAAGTACTTGTGCTTTAGTTAGTCAACATATGAAAATGAATGTATTTTTAAAGCATAAGTAAAGATTACTAAAACATACTGATTTAAAACGCACTTAAAATATATATTTTTTAATTAATAGTTTAAGTATGTTAATAAATAGTCATGAACTTTTGCTCTCTTTAAATGCACTTAAGTGTATTTAAAGAGAGTAAACTGTTATTTCATTAATATTATATAATCAAAAATTGAGATTTAAAGTACACATTCGATACGATTAAGTTATTCACAAGGGTAGTCTGTAATTATAAATAAATAACTGTAATTTGGCCTTATGTTTATTAGAAATATTTTGATTCTACATCACATTCTATCCTTTTTATAGCATACTTTAAAGCTTCTGCATAACATATCAGTGTAAATATGAATCCTAAGATGTGCTGGCTAGTTTTATTGTGTGTCTGTGTTTGCTCAAAATTATATGTACAGAGCAGACTTTCATAAAGGCTCTGTTGACGGTCAGTACTTGAATTAAACCCAGAAAGCATGAATTTTCTCTTTGAACTCAGAGACTTTGTAAAGTTTTAAACTCTAGCCACAATGCCTCATGAAGTATTCCCAACAGTTTTTGTTGCTCTCACGTCAGTACAATGAATATATGGACGTTCCATTATGCTCTGCAGGCAATTATTGCATCTTTACTGACCAAATTAAAACCATCGCCTCAAAATAACAACCAACCTATTTTCCCATTAAACTTGAGTCGTGTCTTAATTCCTTTTCATAATGGGAGAATAAAAACTGAATGAAAGATGACCAACATTTGACATGCAGTTCTCATGATAACAGATTTACAAAATATTCAATTTATATGAGATTATTAGCTTTTTAAACACACATTTTTAAGGTGTGGGTAGTAGAGGTTATTTGGGCAGCGTGAGCATCTTGACGTTTCCAAACTTGAATGATTTACTTTCTTGTGTGGAACACAAAAGAAGATATTTTGAAGAATCTTTTTGTCAATACAATGACATTAATGGGGCCCAAAACATTATTGTGTCCTATTGGCTTTCACCGAATGAACCAAGACATTCTTCAAAATATTTTTTTTTGTTGTTGTTGTTGTTTAAAAAAAAATAATAAATGTATACAGATTCGAAACATCATGAATAAATATTGACTCTCTATTTAAGCCTGAGCTGAAACTTGCTCAAGGGTTATAGGAGTATAGTTGATTCCTCTTTTACTTGAGTTTTATTATAGAGTGTTTCTCAATCTCCAGGAATGAACGTCCCGTCTCCGCCTGAGATGAAGCAGCTTTGGAAGATGCTCTTTCCGCTCCTTATCCTGCTTTACCTATCGGGAGCTGTCAAGTCTCAAGTAAATCCAGGTATATATATATATTTTTTTTTTTTGGTTTGTTTGTTTGTTTATTTATTTATTTTTTCACTGTATAAAAATTTGATTAAATGACTCAAGCTGTAACTAAATTTGTTACATTTGGTCATTAAGCTGATAATTTTCTCCAAAGCAACTAGGGGTTTAATGGCTTACTCAGCAGCACAATAACAATAGCTTATGGGTTTCTGAGTTTAGTTTTTTTTAGCCCAAATCTTTATCTACTAGTCCACAATATTATATTAATTGCACAGCTACAGCGGTGTTGACATTGGTGACATAAGTTTGTTCAAAAATTCTTGTTTGAAAAGTTATGAGACAAGTCATGGAAATCAGTTATTGTGGTATCACTAACAGCATGTGGTCACAGTCTCCGATTTTATTGTCCATGAACTTTCGTTTTTCTAAAGGTCTGAATGCTGCAAGTTGCATTGTTATTTTTTGACTAGATTTGAAACTGGCAGCCTTGTAGTTGTGATCAATCAAAGTTTGAGGTCTGAATAAGCTCTGGGAGATGCCCAGATTCCATTCTGGTTCTCATGGCTTCTTCTCATTTATCTGTCTTTCAACTTTAGCTTTTTCTTTCTAGCATGGGTGGTTTGTGGGGAGGAAAGTGTGATGTCAATGTGAGGTTCAATTATATTTTACAAGGAAACCAGAAGCCAGCTCATGGTGAGCAGCCGTACAGTAGAGACTAAAGCATAAGTCTGGAAAGCAGCTAATACCACCATGGCTAGAGGCAGTTTCTTCTGGGATCCCCCAGGATGAAAACCACACTGTGCTCTTTTACTATATTGGGCTGAGTTCCTTTATGAAGCAGATGAATTTGATTACCCAAGGTGACATTGCTTCCTTCCACTGATCATGTGTCACAAATAAAAAATAAGAAATTCAATTTTGCATTAGGAAAATTAAGCCTTTTATTAGGACCATTCTGATTTTGATTTGTGACATTATTTCCATGACACTTTAAAAAAAAAAAAAAAAAAGGGTACAATGAATGCTGGAGAAGAGGAGGATCTAGGAGCAAGTGGTTTATTGAAGGTCCAAACGAAACAGAAAGGCACAAAAAACCAACTGCAAACACAGACTGACATAGTACAAGTCAAACACAAGGGCTATTTATACACAGGAGAACAGAGGGCTAACAAGCAACAGGTGAGACTGATTAATTGCCATGACAACTAACAAGGGTTACCAAGACAACAAACAAGGTGCAAACCCTAAAGCCACTAGAAGGCAAGCCTGCAACTTTTAGCCAAAAAAAGTTTAAAGGCTAATGCTAATGCTTCTGGTTTGCCAGCAAGTTGGAAAGGAGGTGTTTTTTTTTGAATGTATGTCAATCAAGGAGAGGCTTCACTACACTGAATAAACCGCTTTTTCGAGGAAACAGCTTATAATTTAATGAATCGACAACCTATCAGCTAATCTCCAACATGTTTAACAAAAAGCAATACTTTTGGAACTATTTTTAGAGTTTACACCAAAAAAAAAAAAAAATGCTGTTTTATAAGCGAAGTTACTGACTTTTTGCGACAGGTGGAGTTCTGTTTACGGCATTTCTGATTCATTCCTATGGTATCCATACACAGCTATTGAGTGTCGCACAACTCTGACTGAAATTCAATGACGTTAAGGCTGTAAGGTGATTGGTTATTAAGGCACATGTGATCCAAGTTGACCATTACGCTTTCTCCTATAGTAAGTAATACAGACCCTCTCATCTCCCTATGTAGGCCCTGTCCCAAATGGCACACTCCGGACTTGTGGACTTCCTCAGAGTCCACACTTTGGTGACGTCATGTAGTGCAGACCTATAGGGCCCTTGGCGTGAGTCCAAGAGGGCGCATTGAGAGGTATTTTTGGGACAGACTCGATTGTCACGCCAGAAAAAAACGGTCTGAATGTTTTTTGACAGGAGCTGCAGGTTCGGGGAATATGCTGCCTATGTTCCATTTGAACTAAGATTACAATTTTAACACATAATAAACATGCGTGTGAGTTTCAGATGAATTTACAGGTTTAAATATAAATGCTAGGTTTACATATGACTCAGTAAATCCCTGACATTCAGTTCGATTTATTTAATGAATCATAATGCGATCGTAGTATTATTCAACGCGCTATTATTATGTTTGAGATATCAACCACTGGTCGATGACCATAATGTTTGTATAAACTGTAGGTAGCAACTGGTAAAATGTTCACCTAGGTAATAAAAACCGTAATGATACCTACACTTAAATATTTTCTTCTCAGCCATGTCATCAATTGCTCTTGAGCGAAATCTCCTCCCATCCGTTGTCTGATTGGCATTTCGCAAGGATTCCTGGGAAGTTAAAGTGTGCGGAGCCTGCATCTATGCGGGCTTCATGGAAAACCGCTTCAAGGGTACAAAGGGAGCACTGCTGAGCACACTTCAGAGCATTAAAATGCTGAATGGCACAGCCTACGGACTTTTAGACTCTGCGAGCACGCGCAATTTAAGTCCACGAGACCGAAAGTCCACATGAAGTGCGCCATTTGGGACAGGGCAATTAAAACAATCTCTGAACACAAGGAACAATAAGGACAAGGAACACACTTCACAATAGAAGTCCAAAGGCAAGCACAAGGAATCTACATATGACAAAATGTTTGTGAGAAATGACAAGTTTCATTAACCCCCCCCCCCCCCCCCCCCATCCTTGCTTTGCTTTACAGTTTGGATCAATACACTAGAGTACTTTGAAACACTGCCTTAGCAATATATCATTTTTTACAGGCTGGTGGTTACAAAGGAAAGAACACCATGCTAAAGAAGTGGTGAAATGTAATGGGATAGAGTCCATCACTCAAACCTCATTGAACTGCATGTGAGCTCTGTGTGAGGATGTGACCTTGCTTTGAGTTTATTATTGAATGTAGCAGGAGCGCAAGCACGATTGTTTACAATGGATTCAACAATCAGACTGGAGTCTGTGGCTTATACATACCAGACATTTTGACAACAGGAAAGTATATTGAAACAGCTTCTATTTCTTTCTTCTTCTTCTTCTTCTTGCGTCAGAGGCTTTGTGGGGGGGTTTTTTGTGTGTTTTTTTTTTATGTTGTTCAGTAGCTCATATGTCACAGCAGCAGTCTTTCTCACATTTACATTTTTACCATTTTGGTATTCAAGTTGTTGACCTTAGTGTTATTAATGAGAGTGAGAAGTTAATGACAGTGTTTCAGATAAATTGTATAAATGGTCGCTTCCATAAAGGTGGTGAATTTCCATTCTTTCCAGGACAGAGATGCTGTAACCTCTTTAAATATCAGTTTTGCTCCTTCATATTTCCGCTGGAAAAAAAGCAGCATTTTTTTCCTACTTCTGGAAAAGTGTGTTGCCGAACTCAGTAGTTATGAGATCTACTCTGCCAACTTTCCTCTGTTTAAAATTCCCAAAGACTGTAGTTATACCATCCTACTCTCTTCTTTTTTCCACTTTTGAGTAATAGACTCTTACTTTTTTCTACTGCAAGTGCCTCTTCTAGCAGTTTACATGTGATTAAAAGTGTATGTACAGTATATTAGTATATATGTGTGCTTGCAAGGTTTTGGATCTTGACATGGTGGAACAAATGTGCCATTCACCAGGTTTAAAGATGGAAAAAACTGGTTGGCAGGAGGGGGAAATAAGCGCCACTCGGACCAATGAATTACTGCACAAGACCAGTTTGGCCCATAAGAGAGAAAGAGAGGAAACAGCAAAAGCAACAATTAACAAACAAAACATTTAAACAATCACTATACCACCTTTCTAAAGTGAGAGATATTTTTAGACTCAGGTACTGAATGTTTTCAGGGGTCGGCAACCTTTTCGGCATGACGTGCCATTTTTTATTTTTCTGGTTAACCACTGTGCCAACACCCCCCCTGTTTGTCAACAGTAAACCCCGCCTACTTTCATTTGATTGGCCATCTCAGTCATTTTGACCTTGACGAGCGCTGTTAGACCGCTGAGGCTTTGATCTGAAGCGCCAGTATGTGCAGCGGGGGCCCGCGTGCATTCGTAGACTAGCCCAAGTTAATTCTCACACTTTAATAGTATTTATAGCTCATAACAGGCTGTGTGACTATGAGAAGTTATTACTTCAAAATGTACGTCAGTATGCAGTTTTCCCTATTGCTCGCGTGGCCACGATTATCCCTCTGCGTGCCACTGTTGGCACGCGTGCCGTAGGTTGCCGACCCCTGCTCCATTTGATACTGAGGCTGTAACCATCCACTCTTGGAGAGTAGAAAAAAACAGAGCAAATACACAATGTGAATGTACAAACTCTCCACAGATCTCTTATGGGCCATATTTTCAGATCAGACCCTGTACATTCACTCAAGCACTTTGGTTCTGTACATTTTATTATATATATATATTATTTTACTACCCTTTTAATTATTTTTATAAGGTCAACATCAAATATGGGATTGGCTTTTTATTTTTATTTTATTTTTTTTGGCTTTGTGAGACCACAGTAGGCCTTGTGTCTGCAGCCAAACAGTCCTGGTTATTTGCAAGACATTTTATCTGTGGTGCTCTTGTGTCAGTTTTCTAACACTGCTTTGCCTGGATTCACGAAGCTATGAAAACTCTGCCCTGAATTACAAACTTACGTACATTTTCTCTTGTGTGTGAATATTGGAGCTGATGAATATTGTGATGAATATTAGAGTGAGACCTTTTATGTTGGTGTCCACATCAAATAAAATAAAACAAAGTGATTCTATATGTACAGAAAGCATATTAAATGCAAGTAAAGTGTCTAAAATATTTTAAATAATTTTTGTGAAAACAAAATGTTAAATTATGGGTCAAATAATGTTCCATCTTCAGTAAGCATAACAGATATATTTATGTAACAATGAACACTTACATACTTATTCTGACCTGTACTCAATAAAATATATAAAGGAATAAGTGATCATACTATACAATTTAATACAATTCAAACCTGGTGATTTGAAGGATAAGTTTTAAAAGATTTAAAATGACAGTTAATGACAATTTATTAGTATTTTGTATATAAACTATTGTTCCACAATAAAAAATTTTCAGTAAATCATGATCTGCTCAAAAAAAGTTAAACATGAAATTCAAATTTATGAAAAAAATTAAAGCTGCATTAAACTTTTATTGTTTGGATGCTCAAAAACCCCTATAGATAGATAGATAGATACTATTATAAATACTATATAGTATATATAAATACTATTATATATACAGTATATACTGCCATATATTTAATAGTTATTTAAAGAATGGTTTTAAAAAAATGAATGTTTTGTTTTTGATATTAGCTATACTAGTTATAGTTTATAAATATTTATCAAAATAAAAAGCAACATTTACTTACATATAATTATTATTTTACTTATATAACATTTCAAATAAAATTTTAATACATGAAAACTACTGTTTATTACTTTCATGTTAGCATTTAATTGCATAATTTGATATCGCCTGAAAAATCATTGTGAATATATTGTGAGTATTCAAAACATTGCCCAGTCTTGGAGCTTTTATAAATGTATTTGTCTATATTTAAGCATGAGTACATATGTGTGTTAAGGAAACAGCTAGTGAGAGAGAGTGAGTGAAGCAAAAGGAGGATGTCGTTTTATTACATCTGGAAGAGCTTTTTGTTGGGGGATTCAGCTCGTTTTGGATTATATCAGCTTGTCATTGCCAAAACCAAGCCTCTGAGGTTTCCCCCATCTTGACTTTTAAGCAAACATTTGGAGGAGAGACAGAAAAAAAATATGAAAAGAGAGACAAAAACTCCTTCACTATCCTTGCTATTGCTGGCAGGATCACAAAGGCTATTTTGTTGAAATGTAGGGGCCACTTGGAAAAGGAGTGTCCTTGTACACTCTTTTTTTTTTTTCATGTCCGGATATTCACAAGGACACTTAATATATTAAGATATTAAGAGAGTTTATATAAATATCCTCTCTTGTTCTGACAGTATTATGTGATATTACAATCAAAATATAAAATAATGTTTCTAAAATGTACTGTTCAATCATATATATATATATATATATATATATATATATATATATATATATATATATAGCAGGTGGTATGGTGTTATAAAGCCATATATTCTTCTGTGTACACAAGGGTTCTCAGAGACCCATCCTCTCTCAAAGGCCAAATTAATCAGTCAATTTTTGCCTGTTTGGAAATCAACTTAATTTATTCTTGTCCACCTTCTGATTTAAACTCTTTTTTTTTCAACAACCAAAATCATTACAACCACTGTTGCCAAGTACTGTAGATTCAAAAGATTACATTCAAGAAGTAAAATGAAAAATATAGCAATAAAAACAATATAGACATGTTTTAAATGCTGTTTTTAATGAAATTAACACAAATCAAAAGTTTAAGAATAATATATATTTTTTATCATTTCTAATTATGGTATATTATAATAAAAGAAAATATTTATCTGCACTTTTTTTTTTACTAAAACATCTTATACCTCAACCAAACCTATTGCAATTCAGTGTTGTGTATTTCTCTAATGGAATTATGAATCGATTTGTAATATGAAATATTATTTATAAAAGTCAGGTGCTAACAATTATTAAAATTTTAGTGTCTCTATTGTTCATGCAGACAAATAAGGGAAGCCACTGAAATGCATAGGAAATAGGAAAAAAATGTAATTAAATGTTAATATTAAGTATTGCATGCATGTTTATAAGTTACAGTGTTATTTGCAAATAAAAGTTGGTAGTCATATAAACACTAGCACTTTTTTTTTTTTAGGTGTGTGTCGGTCCCCATTGGGAATGTCCAGAGGCCAGATCTTAGATGAAGATATTTCAGCGTCCAGTCAGTGGTCTGATTCCACAGCAGCAAAATATGGCAGGTATGAGCACACACACACATACACACACACAGTATTTTCCAAGAGCTGTAGTGTGCAGGTTATCTTGGTGGGAGCAAACCACATCTGGGGAAATGCCTTACTAAAATGATGTAATTACGCTTCTTCCATATATTACTTCTGCATTTTCACTGATTCTAATGGTTCCCAGCACATTCTTCTTCACCAAAATGAACCATTTGAGACTAGTTTACAGACATTAATCAGGGTAGTGTCATATTAAATAAAGAAAAAAAAAAACTTTAGTAGACAAAAAGTCCATAAAACAGTTTTGAAAGCTGTAAGTTGTGAAAATTACAGCCTTGTTTTCGTCGATGTTAAATTCAATAGTCTATCCCGACTAAGGTCTGTGGTGCAGCCCAGAGGCAAGAGACCCAGAGCGATTACTATAAATGAAACGGGTGTTTGCGTATGTTTTATTCTGTTCTGAACTTTCTTTGTGTCTTAGGTTGGACTGTGAGGAAGGAGATGGTGCGTGGTGTCCTGAGATAGCAGGAGAACCTGAGAATATAAACGAGTTCCTGCAGATAGACCTTCGTTCTCTGCACTTCATCACTCTGGTGGGCACTCAGGGACGTCACGCGGGGGGCATTGGTAATGAATTTGCCCAGACATACAAGATCAAATACAGCCGTGATGGCAGCCGCTGGATCTCCTGGCGCAACAGGCAGGGCAAAGAGGTACACTCTGCAACATAGATGTCTGTGCTGTCATAGAGAACTCAATATTTGCTGCACGTGTCATCTTATTAAATTAATCAATTATTAATTATTGTTTTATTAGTAGTGAATTTAATGTAACAGTCATACATTACATGGTCACAAAAGTATGTGGACACTCCTCAACGTCTTTGACTATTTCACCTACACTCATTACTAACAGGTGCATAAAATCAAGTGTACACACATGCAATCTCTGTAGACAAACCTTTTCGGGATGGGATGTAACTTTCCTGTTCCAGCATGAGTGCCTCTGTGCATAGCGAAGTCCAGAAAAAATGGTTTACTGAATCTGGTGTGCAGATCTGAACTAAATTAAACATTTCTGGGATTAATTGGAAAACCAACTGCGAGCGAGACCCCATCATCTAACATCTGTGCCTGACTTCACTGACACTTATGTGTCTGAATGAGAGCAAATCCCAGCAAAGCTTTCCCAAAAGAGTTCCAGATTTGCAACTAGAGAGGACTAGATGCGAATGATTTTGAAATGAAATGCTAACTGTTCAAAAAGCAAAAGTGAGTTTGCAGTTTAGGTGTCCACATACTTTTGGCAGAGTGTATGTCACAAGTGTGGAAAATCTAAATGTAAGTTTGTTTGTTTTTTCTGTTGTGAAGGTCATTGAGGCAAACAGGAATGCCTATGACATTGTGTTGAAGGACTTGGAGCCACCCATTATTGCACGTTTCATCCGCTTCATGCCCGTCATTGATCACTCCATGAATGTTTGTATGCGTGTGGAACTGTACGGCTGTGAGTGGCTGGGTAAGTCTGGCTTCAGATATATTTCAGATATATTTTTTGTTTTGTAAAATGATAGTCAAAGGAAAATCAAATGTGTTCGGCCCCCAGTGTTCATCAAAATGTCTTCTTTGATGTTCCACAGAAGAAAGAAATTCATACAGGTTCTTTTTTGGATGAACTATCCCTTTAAGGATGCTGTTTAAATAAAGGCCAATGAAATCACATGACGCTATTTTCTGTCTTTTGTTGACATATTTCATAATGAAACCAGTAGGGCTGCCCTCAACTAAAGATTTTTCTAGTCGATTAGTAATCAACTTGCCACAGCACACTGGCAGAAGTAATGATAATGAATGCATCAGGGAAAAAACAGCAAGAAGACTGCCTTAACATTATAATAATTAATTGATAAACTCATGTTTCCTGTATTTTCGGCTGCAGTGGTGAAGTCGACGACACTGACATCTCCACAGCAGACATGCATGTTTCATACGGATTACATAATCTGAAAATTCTGTTACTTTTCCATTTGAATTGGTTCATTTAAAAGTAGACATTTCGCTTTCGATAGATTTATTTTTCATGTCTGTGAGGCAAGCACAGAGTTTTCGTTACTTTTTTTTGACATGCTCAAGTTCACAGAGACCTAGACGGCAGAAAGTGCACCCTGTTTGCTTTCATTATTTTACAAAAGCACAACGTTTTGTTGTTATTGTTTGTGCACACAAATAAAAGTAAATAGCACAAATTGTTCTAGGTTAATGTTAAAGTGAGTGGCCATGTAATGTAGCTACTACTTACATGCTTCCGATGATAGGCCACATTTGAGGTCGATAAACGAAACAAACATTTGGATGTCCGATGTACTGTAATTACCATAATAATCTGTCCGTCACTGACTGACCACCATTTCTTGTGGATTTTTTTTTTCGGAGATTAATAAAATTTTGATCAACTAAGCCTCTGCTCATTGACTAACGGTTAGTTGACTATTAGGGGGCAGCCCTAGAAACCAGAAATCTCAGTGGTGCAACATGAGAAATAATTTTTTTGTCCATTTTCCCATAGGAGAACAACTGTAAATTTTACATTTTGAATCTGCTAAAAATGAATTGAGTCAGTGTGTTTGAGAACACTAGCATGTAGATGCCCTCAAAGATACATGCATGGACTGAAAGAAACACAGTTTCAAAATGTTTCACTATTTCATGAGATCTTTGACAACTCTCAAAAATCCCTTTGTTATATGTTTGTCACATTCAGTATGAATTATTCAGCTTTGTTGAAATGTTGAGCGAGATACATTTGCTGTCCTATCAGCATCTGAAATGAGCTGCTGCTAAACGCTGATAATTTTGATATAATATTTTGATATCATTTGATATATTATTAATTTTTAAATCAACATTTTGATATAATATTCATCATATCAGATCAAATCACAGTTGTTGGAACTTTAGTGGTCAATTATCAGAATGTAAACCAATGGAATTTATATTTGCATAAAAGTTACATTATTTTATAGTACATATATTAATATGTTTTTATTTTTTCACTTTTAATTATTTAATTAATATTTTGCTTACAAGGTTATACTTGGGCCAGTACTCACAAAATGTCTCACAACATTTTTATTTTAGCTGCTATATTTAATTATATTTATGAAGACATAATTGCAGTGATATGTTACATGCTATAATAGAGAGATTGTAAATGCAGATGAGATTTTAATTTTTTTATTTAATGACAGATTCAATGTCTTTCAGTGGGATGATTCAGCATTACCTCCTCTAACAGTTCAGATATTGAAAACCTGACAAAAAAAAAAAAAAAAAAAATTCTCCTGTGTCTGTTTCTAGATGGCTTGGTTTCATATAATTCTCCAGTTGGCCAGCAGATGACTCTCAATGGACAGTATATTTATCTCAATGACTCTGTGTATGATGGAGCCATGAGTAACAGGTCAGTACACTTTTCATAAGCTTGAGAATAAATTAGGAAGATATAGAGTACACCAATACACCAATCCAAGTTTGAGTGTGTAGTAAAGACGATGACTGATTCAGAGTTAGTATTGTTTGAACTGACCAGTTTACCTGATGTCTGGCAAATGGAAAAACTGATCCCAGATCAGCTTCACAAAACGGACAGGCTAACTATAGCCAGTCTATTATTGCCTTGTTGCTATGACGACAGGCGCCAGGAGGGGAAAGAGTCACAGTGGTTTCACTATGTTCACAGGAGAACTTGACTCATTGCTTCCTGAACAATACCTTCCATGACACAGTGCAAAGCGTGTTTGCTTTCTTGACAGAGCTGGCAGAAAACCGCACAGTTAAAATCCACACATTCATAGTCATTAAAGATTAAACTATCACAAGAAAGACCAGTGTCATTGCTGGGAAAAATCAGATAAAGGTTTATATAGTGCCGCCATCTAGTGGTCATTTGGTATAAACAGATCATAAAGTTTTAAGTAGTAAGGCTATTAAATAATGCACTGTGAGAGACTTGATAATAAAAACAATCAATCATTTTTTGTAGTTTTATTTTATTTATGCGTCCTTATTATTAATGCATCCTTGCTGAATTTTTTTTTTATTAAATTCTTAAAAAAGAAATATTTTACTGTCCGCAAACTTTTTAAGTTTTATATATAAATAAATAAATATAAGCTTGAGGACCTGCATATATATATATATATATATATATATATATATATATATATATATATATATATATATATATATA
Source organism: Cyprinus carpio (assembly GCF_018340385.1). Lineage (NCBI taxonomy): Eukaryota > Metazoa > Chordata > Actinopteri > Cypriniformes > Cyprinidae > Cyprinus > Cyprinus carpio. Next base: position 22,011,895 of record NC_056577.1, on the reverse strand, counting down.
TATATATATATATATATATATATACATACAAAAATATACTTTCTGGCTCTATTTTCCCCTGTAGTATGACAGAAGGACTTGGACAACTGACGGATGGCATGTGTGGCCTCGATGACTTCACACACAGTCATGTCTACAATGTATGGCCTGGTTATGACTATGTTGGCTGGACCAACGAGAGCTTTTCCAATGGTTATGTTGAGATCATGTTTGAGTTTGACCGCACCCGCAACTTCACCACCATGAAGGTAGAAATATCTTTCATGTCTTACACCACTAACTCTTCTCTTCAATCATATAAACTTTCTAGGAAAGCAAGTTTACGGGTGTGTTGTTAAAATTGCAGTCTAATTGCTGGAACTACATGATTACGGGTTTGAAATGGTTGTGTCATTTAAAGGTTTAAATGACCAAACTCTCCCTAATTTACGCCCATTATAATGCTTTGTATTCTCTCTCCCTTTTAATCTCAAATGATTCAGGTGCACTGCAACAACATGTTCTCCCGAAGGGTAAAGACCTTTCAGAAGGTGGTGTGTTATTTCCGCTCAGAGTCGGACTGGGAAGCTACTCCCATATCATTCAGCCCCGTGATGGATGATGTCAATCCCAGTGCCCGCTTTGTCACCGTCTCACTCTACAATCACATGGCCAGTGCTATTAAGTGCCAGTACTACTTTTCTGACATCTGGATGATGTTCAGTGAAATCACCTTCCAGTCAGGTTAGTAAATGGCCATGCAAAGACATCAACTCTGTCCATATTGTTTCATAATGGCAAATTCATATGTAACGGCTGGACAAATCATATTATTATTTGTTGTATTTAACAAATAATCCAACAGACCCCTCACCCAGTAACTAGACTGGGTGCCTGAATGTCTGTGAACAACCCCCAGGCCACTGGTTAGTGGTTACCATGGCAGCAAGGACACCATATCCATATAAGATAGCTTTATTGACCCTTCACAGGGAGTTTGATTGACAGGCAATCTGACCGATCATATCAGCAGCAGGTGATGCTTTTTTATCCATGGCTAGATCTCCGTCAGGCAGTCTGAGATCCGAGCAGGTACCGTTGAATCATCTGGTTGAAATGAGAGGTAGAGCTGCCTGTCATCAGCATAGCAATGATAGGAAAAACCATGCACCTGAAAGATGTGTCCCAGTGATGTTGTGTATATAGAGAAGAGGAGTGGCCCAAGAACTGATCCTTGAGGAACCCCAGTGACCAGTTGATGTGATTTGGATACCTCTCCCCTCTAAGCCACCCTGAAGGACGTACCTGTGAAGTAAGACTCAAACCAGTGAAGTGTAGTTCCGCTGATGCCCAGCAATGAGAGGGTGGACAGAAGGATTGGATGATTAACAGTGTTTAATGCAGCAGATTGATATAGAAGAATGAGAACTGAAGATTTGGACTCAGCTCTTGCACTTCGTAGCACTTCAGTGACTAACAGCAAGGCAGTTTCAGTTGAATGACCACTTTTAAATCCAGATTGGTTATTGTCCAGCTGGTTGTTTTGCCACAATAACAACAAAAAATGGTTGAAAACAATGTGTTCAAGTTATTTTGCTATGAAAGGGAGGAGAGACATGGGCCTGTAGCTTTTAACAAGTGAGGTGTCTAGTGTACGTTTTTTAAGCAGTGGGGTTACCTGAGCCTGCTTGAATGTGTTTGGGAAAAATGCCTGAGAAAAGAGATGTGTTGATGATGTCTGTGAGTGAAGGCAGAAGTGCAGTGGAAATAGCTTGTAGGAGATGTGAGGGGATTGGGTCTAGAGGGCAGGTGGTGGGGTGGCTGGAGAGAATAAGTTTAGAGACTTGATCTTCTGTAAGAGGAGAGAAGGAGGAGAGAAGATGGTAAGCTGTGTGAGTGTTTGCTGTGGGTTCCTGGGTGAGTGGAGCCGAGAACTGACTGCTGATGGATGTGGTTTTGTTTGTGAAGTAATTAGTAAAATCGTCAGCAGTTAAAGAGGTGATGGGAGGTGACAGAGAGGGACAAAGGAAAGTATTGAATGTTTTGAAGAGTTTGTATGTGTCTGATGCACTGTTGATCTTGTTATGGAAGGAGGTAGTTTTGGCAGTGTGAACTTTGGTGGAAAATGAAGATTTTTTCATCACTGCTGACTGATACCCGCTGAATCTTTTGATTTCTGCCATTTTCTCTCCACTGCCCTGAGTTTAGTCTGATGCTCGTGGAGGACATCGGCTAACCAGGGGTTGGAGGGAGTGAACAATGAGAATGGAACAATGAGACGGCAACAGCATGATCTTCTCCTTGGCCCACACCCTCGAGGGAAGAAACAGAACATACAAGGACCCTGACAGAGTGGAGCAACAGAAGAAAATCACCAGTTTTCAGGAGGCTCGTCACCTCCCCCACTCTCAGGACCACCACCAAATCAGAATAACATCTTTGGAGTTTGTCGCTCTTAAGCCCGCAAGAACTCGATTGCAACTTCAACGCCATCAAACTGTTGAACCATCAACACTTTCATCTGAGACTGCATCTGGAAGCTTGTTCAAAGGCCAAGGCAATCCAAGTATCATATATTCAATCAAACGAAACAGAGGTTTAGTATAAACGGTAGAACCCTTTGTCACAAAGGCGCTAGTGGTTCGTTTCATTCATTCACTTTTGCTCCCCTTTCTCCCCATGTATATATGCATTAAGTGTGTGTATAGGTTTGTAAGACTAGTTATGTGTTAGTGTTTAAATCTGTTATGTTGCTGTTTGAGCATGAAAAAGATCTGCAAAGTTACAAAGCTCAAAGTCCACTTCAAAATGAGATATTTAATTTAACAGAAATCACATTTTAAAATCTACAACGAACGACTTGTTTGGACTCCAACACATATTTTCCAGGATTTGTGATATCACAAAGATCGACGAATGGGACAAGACCTGGTTGAGCTGCACTAGAGAAGGCAACGAGTGTTATCACTATGTCGGAGACACGCTAGCTTTCCCAAGGCAGACGAACTTAGAGTGGTTACAATCATCCGGGTTTAAATCACACTTAAATTGATTTGAATTCAATATTCACACTAAAGCTCGCAGGCGGCTATGGTTAGGGGCATGACATTTCCCGACCAGGCGCCGAGTGCTGCCAATCACAACACACACTGGCCCAGCTAACCAATCACAGCACATTTCGTATTTCAGAAGGCGGGCCTTCATTTGATACATGAACTCTTTGAGCCGTTCATGCCAGACTAGGGAGAGAGGTGTTTATTTAATAATAAAATAATGTAAAATATGTGAAAAATAATGTGTTTTTCGAACAGCCTAGTATGAGAGCCCATTCTAGTTCTAGGACCCATTTAAGTTAATAAAAATGTTGAGCACAATTACACAATTTTTGGTTCTGTCACTGCTTGTAAACAAAGTCAGTTTAACGAGCCCCTCTTGCTACAAGCTCTAATGCATTAGTACCTTTTTATACAGTCTATGATTAGTACTTTAAGATAGTTATTTCCTGTGGCCAGAAAAATAACATTTCTTAGAGTTGATATGATATTACATTGCATGTTCGCTGGACGAACAATTTAGTTGATGGTAATATTTACTCTGCTCCAGTTACTTCTGGCAGCTGATGTAAATAATTGTAATTAATTATAATTTATTGTAATTATTTATATACATATCCCTTTTGAGCTAATTTTCTACACATATAATGACTGTTTTGACTCCCTAATTTCAGATACAGCCATGTACAACACAACTCTGTCTCCCCCCAAGACTGGTCCTCCTATCAGCATTCAGCCAGGTCAGATTTCCCACTGCTCCTGAACTAGTCATATGTTGAGAACCAGCAGTTTCTGTGTTATAATCCATTTGAATAAACTTCAGTCATCTTTTCACAAGTGTCATTTCATCAACAGGTTATCTTTCTCTTTATCCCCTTCTTAGGGGATGACCCCACCCACAAAGTAGATGACAGCAACACCCGGATCCTGATTGGCTGTTTGGTTGCCATCATCTTCATTTTAGTAGCCATTATTGTTATTATACTATGGAGACAAGTGTGGCAGAAGATGCTTGAGAAGGTGAGATACACTTAAATAAATCAATTTAGGACAGATTCTTATGATCATGTATATTCTTCTATGTATTCAGAATCTGTGTCAGGCAGAAGCTTACATAGCTTTAAAATGTTTAACATTTTTTAGCTTTTTCAACAAAATTAATTTATTTATTTAGCAAAGACTTAATAAATTGATCGAAAGTGATAGTGAAGATATTTATAATGTTGCAAAATATTTTTGTCAAATAAATGCTTTTCTTTTGAACTTTCTATTCTTTAAAGAATGGTGAAAAAAATTAATCATGGTTTCTTGAGCACCAAATCAGCATATTAGAATGATGCTATTTGTGTAGTGTTCATATCAATGAAAAAAAAAACTGTCAGTGGATTGTGAATATAATTTCATAGATGCATAATACAACAAACTGCTAGATTATATTTTAGCCTTCCTCACAAATCATCCTTCATTGCAGGTGTCTCGGAGGATGCTGGATGATGAATTAACTGCTAGTTTGTCAATACAGAGTGAGACCTTCACCTATAACAACAACAGCCCCTCTTCAGTGCCCAGTGAGCAGGAGTCTAGCTCCACCTATGAGCGCATCTTCCCTCTGGGACCCGACTACCAAGAGCCCTCTCGCCTGGTTCGGAAACTGCCAGAGTTTTCCCAGACCTCAGAGGATACCGGTGAGCTCCAGATGCGGTGTATGGAATATATATGCAATATCATATATACAATTCATGTATATTTTGTTTATTTTTCTGCAGCTTCAACAAATACATCTTCCAAGTCCCCTCCAGTCAGTGTACAAGAGGGGGTCCCACATTATGCAGAGGCAGATATCGTCAACCTGCAGGGTGTAACTGGGGGCAATACCTACGCAGTGCCCGCCCTCACCATGGACCTGCTGTCAGGGAAGGATGTCGCTGTGGAAGAATTTCCTCGAAAACTGCTTACCTTTAAAGAAAAGTTGGGAGAAGGGCAGTTTGGAGAGGTCAGTTCTCAAATAAAAAATAACAGTCTCCATTTATGAAAAATGTCCTGTTTTCTTTTTTATCTACTATTCAAATTTTTTAAATGTTATTTATTCCTGTGATGGTCATAGCTGAATTTTCAGCAGCCATTACTCCAGTTTTTAGTGTCAATATTTGTTGAAAACAGTTGAGCTGCAACATTATAAATGTCTTTACTGCCACCTTTGATTGATGTAATGTGTCCATGCTGAATAAAAAATCATACTGACCCCAAACTTTTGAATATTGTATGTTCATTGATTTTAAAGCAAATATTTAAATGATATCTGAATATGCTAAATGGCTGTTTTCATGTGTTGCTAGGTGCATTTGTGTGAAGCAGAAGGCATTCAAGATTTCATGGATGAGGACTTCTCCTTCGATGTCATTGAAAACCAAACAGTGCTTGTAGCTGTTAAAATGCTTAGAACGGATGCAAATAAAAATGCCAGGTTTGCAAGCCCAAATGTCACAATCATGACTTCCATAAATTAAAGCAAAACACTGAAACTGCATCCTAATGAACATCAAATGCATGCTGTTGCTTTAATACTCATGAATATTTGTTCTAATTCATACATTAGTCCTTTTTCTGTCACCTCACAAAATGCTACAACATGCCTCAGTCAAATTGCCATAGCTCCTTCTTCTAATACTTTACAGGAATGATTTCTTGAAGGAGATAAAGATCATGTCACGATTGAAAGACCCCAACATTATCAGGCTGCTGGCGGTGTGTATGAGCTCTGACCCTTTGTGTATGATCACCGAGTACATGGAGAATGGAGACCTTAATCAGTTCCTGTCTCGCCATGAGCCCGAGGGCATGATCGCTCTCCTCAGCAACGCTCCCACAGTCAGGTAGATACCAAAAGTATGGCAATGGAAACTGGAAGTGCAATTACAATGGTGGACTGTGACTTTAAATCCCTATGAAAGATGGACACATTATTACAAAGGAAGTGTCTGGAATTGCAGAAATCAACAAGCAACATCTTATTGCTAAACAGAATTTTTAGGTAATGATCTTAAGCACACAAGGTTATGACATTCTGTTTTAACTGTTTCAGTTACAGTAACCTACACCACATGGCCACACAGATTGCTTCAGGCATGAAGTATCTATCATCACTCAACTTTGTGCATCGAGACTTGGCCACCCGCAACTGCCTAGTAGGGAAGAACTTCACCATCAAGATTGCAGACTTCGGAATGAGTAGGAACCTGTATAGCGGAGACTACTACCGTATCCAGGGCAGAGCGGTGCTGCCTATCCGCTGGATGTCATGGGAGAGCATTCTTCTGGTCAGACACACACACACACAGTCTAGAAAAACACTAAATCGTACTCTCAAAAGTCTCATAGAAGAACAATTTTTGTGTTTTTTGGCTTCTAATAAATCACTAGTGACACAGGATGATTTTTGTCCTCTACAGGGGAAATTCACCACATCCAGTGATGTGTGGGCTTTTGGCGTGACCCTTTGGGAGATGCTTACCTTCTGCAAAGAGCAGCCTTACTCACAGCTGTCAGATGAGCAGGTCATTGAAAACACAGGAGAGTTCTTTCGGGATCAAAGGAGACAGGTACTGGTACACTTCTCTGTTTTTTTAGAGAGGTGGGTGAGATCTGATTAAACTGATCCTATTTATCCATAAAGGTTCTGTATTGACATATATGGTTCTATGAAGAACCTTTAACATCCATTGAACCTTTTAATTACTTTTAGATTTTAGATTCTTTAGATTTTTAAAATGTTTTCACACTAAGAATAACAACTGGGTACAATTTTGTGTTGCGGCTGGAAATGGAATTGGGGGTGGAACCTCCGTGCAGTTTGCCAAAAATCAATAATATGAAAAATACAAATGAAAAACATAGAATATATATAAAAACAGAAAACCTCTATTGTAGTTTGGCAGGGACGAAAACTCTAAAATATGTGAGAAATGTAATAAGTCCAATCTATTTTTATTGTGTAATTTTCATTGTGTTAGGGGTCAGTTTGACCCACATATTGTTATGTTCAAAATTAGCTGTAAGGCACAAAAAAATAAATAAAATAAAATAAAACTGAGTTGTGAATAGCTACAAGTATAAATAGTATCCAACATTATTTGTACTATTTGTAGTATTTATTGCTATTTGTACTTATTCTGCCTTTTTGTTGTCGTTTTCTCAAACCCTTTTCAGGGTAAAATAAATATCTCATGTTTTTCAGTGCTGTAACAGTCTAGTAATTTAGATCCAAAAACAACCTTTATAAGATTCAGTCTATGGATGATTCAGATGACTAGTCTTAATTTCAAGTAATTTTTGAGCCTTAAATTTCAGAAGTCCTCATGTATTTCATATTTGTGACCCTGGACCACAAAACCAGTCTTAAGTCGCTGGGATATATTTGTAGCAATATCCAAAAATACATTGTATGGGTCAAAATTATTGATTTTTTTTTTTATGCCAAAAATCATTAGGATATTGACTAAAGATCATGTTCCATTAAGATATTTTGTAAATTTCCTACTGTAAATATATTAAAATTTTATTTTTGATTAGCAATATGCAGTAATAACAACACCACTACCACCATAAAAACGATATTCTCAGTATTGTATTTTTTTTTTTTGTTGTTGAGTCCAGATTTTCAGGTAGTTGTATCTCAGCCAAATATTGTCCAAACCATACATCAATGGAAAGCTTATTTATTCAGCTTTCCGATTATGTATAAATCCCAACTTTGAAAAGTTGACCCTTATGACTGTTTTTTTTTGTCCATGGTAACATTTTAGTGTTTGACAAGCTACAATAAAGGTGGGTTTTTTTTTTTTTTTTTTTTTTTTTTTTTACAAAATGTTGATTTCTGGCAAATTGCATGTAAACCAACAATATGACCCCAACACAAAAGTCATAATAAAATTAGTACAGCCTTTACTAAACACATCTATGTGTGAATCTTTGAATGCACATTCATGACCCTAAATGAGAAATATTTCACATAGTTTCCATAAGAAATGAATAGTTCACCCAGTCTGAAATAGTTTGAAAATCGAGTGTGGGTCAAACTGACCCCAACACAGCAGGTGGGGTTTTAAGAACTGTTCACTGAAAGGTTCTTTGGGGAAACCAAAATAGTTCTTCTATGGCATCGCTGCGAAAACACCCTTTTGGAACCTTTATTTATATAAGAGTGTACCATATCTAACAGTATATTCTTATTCTCAGATATACCTGCCTCAGCCGCCAATGTGTCCAGACCCCGTCTACAAGCTCATGTTGAGCTGCTGGCACAGGAACACCAAAGAGCGTCCATCCTTCCAGGAGATTCATCACACATTACTGGATTGCAAGCCATAGTGTCCACTTGTATAGTGTCCACTCCCAGAGACATTTCAGTGTGCCCACAGGACTCCAGTCAACTACACACCGCAACACGCACTTATATGTTCTCGTATATAAGTGAGATCAGAGTCTATCATTTTTCTGTAGCAATTTTCACTGTGAGTGTGCAAAGGCAAACTGATATATATTGTATGATTGAATAACGCCCCCTAACTAAGTGCCTTCGGCTGTCTTACAATACCTGGGCAGCACTAGGCCAAAGAAAATGTAGCAATGAATTTAGGCACCTTTAACACAGAATAATTGTATTTTACACACTGTGTTTTTTCTTCAAATAACTCTAAATATTCTAAAATATCTATAAGAATATTTCTGAATAGAAAGAGGAAATGCCAAAAAACAAGGTATTGGCTACTAATGCGCCTTTAATTATGTCCAATTTAATGTTGTTTTCAGTATTTTGAGGCCGAAGACAGCTTGAATGTAAATAAGAATCATTAATTGACATTCAGATTCACCTTTGGTTTTATCTTGATGTCTCTTGACGTTTGTGTATAATTTCATCTCATTTATCGAAAATGCTAAAGTATTTTGTTATTTGACATATTTAATTTTTTCTTTGTAGTAAACTGCAAAGACCACTTTCAAACAAGAGGATTAACAGAAAGCCAATTTATCTGGTTGTCACAGAATTTCAAATTCAAAATCAGAAAAATGTACTTAAAATTGTAAATGTAAAAACATATATTAGTGTTTTCCTGCAACTACCTATATATTGTGTTTATATTTAAGCGTACTGCATTATGTAAGTGTTTTGCTTTTCTTTATGTTATATTGTTTGAAGAATCTTGGTATGGTGATAATGGTTATTTAAGTCCATTTCATTTGTGCTCTTATTTTTCTTCTGCTTAAAACAACTTTTGCATCAAGAAACAGACATTTCAGCATAATGAGCTATGAAAAGCCATAATTCTTTTACAGAAGCGTCTTACAATATTTGCATGAAGTTGGATGAAATCAGATATGTTACTAAATGCTAATTTCACGTTTTCATTGCATTTGTCCTATGTTTTCATCTTATCTCAAATTAGGCTGAATGGGGTAGTAAGTACATTTGTTTTCACCAGCTAATTTTGTTTATTTGTAGAAAATATTGAAATAAGCGTATTTTAAAGCTATTTGTTTTTCTTTTATGTCAGAGTACAGTATATTCTAGGTGGTGCCGAATTGCTAAAGTGTGGGATAAATACTGGATTTGTATTGAACAGATGCACTATGATGGTTTACAGTAAGTCGTGATATGTTTTGGCATGTGAAAAGTGCTGCAAATGGGAGGCTCGGAAATCTGTTTTGTGATTAATATGACCATATTTTTGAAAATGTGTGCACCTTTCGGGGTTGGTTAAGATTTTTAACAGTCTATAAGAAGTGTTTTGGTTGTGGGTTTGAAAGTATTTTAGCTATAAGTATAAATTATTTTTAGCATTCTTGACATGACTGATGAAGTTGCTTTATATTCTGCACTGTTACATTAAATGTTCCTTCTTCAAACCATAAACGATATAAAACAGGAACAGCCCTTTCTGAGGCTTTGAGTTTGTTTACAAAAACATTCCACTTCATAAAACATCTTTGTGATGAACAGTTTTCATATTCTGTACATTGAAAATGGCATATCACAATGCATGGAAAAACTGGATTTTTTTTTTATTCATAGCAAAATTTCCTTAAAGTCATGCTTATCCTTTCTAACCTAAGCTTCGTGCTGTATTTTTAATAAGTCCTAATTTTCCATTATCAGCCTATTGTATAGCTATGTTAGGAAACTGTACATAAAATAATAAATTGATGAACCTTTAAACTTGTTGTCTAGACATTTTATAATAACAAAACTACGGATTTCATACTTACACAGTAATAAAACGTGTGTTTGTTGTTTGAATTCATAAGTGAATTGGACATTTGTGTACAGCTTAGAATGTATCAAGACATTCATTTTAACGTGTGTACTCTAATATTTGCTTTTTAAATCGTTCTTTTCATTGTGCATTGGTTTTCTGTCGAATAAATATGAACTGAATCTTAAAAATGGGTTTCTGACAATAATTTTCTACTATTGCATGACTTTATATTTTTTTACTTTTTTTATGTCACGTCACAGAAAGGAAACAGCTGATTGGCCGATAGAAGCGTGACCTCCAATCACAATATGGCGGCTGTACAAACTCCAGACACTGGTGAAATACCACGTTAGAAACGGTTGCGAAGGAAAAATACAGTATCACAGGTAGCATATCATATATTGCATGAATGTAAAGATAGGATGAAGAAAGTAGTGTTGGTAACCGGTGCAAACAGGTAACCAAACTGTGTGTCTAATTGTAGTCTTTGTAGTTTCGCGTCACTGTTATAGCTAACGTTAGACATCACTGTTTTAAACGTCATTCTGTTATCATCGTAGTGACAACTTTTAGATTATTTTTCAATAATGTTTTTGTTTTAAAACAACAAAAATACATCTTAGAAAGAAAGAAATTAGGATTAATTTGTTTATATTATGTATTCTTCAAATGCGTTCTTAACCAGTAAGTTAGTAGAGAAAACATGCTGCACAATGTCTCTTTTTCTCTGCATGTTAATGCTCACTCCATATAACCCTGTTTGCATGCGTGTGTGTGTATTGCGCATTCAGTGGTATTGGCCTTGCCCTGTGTAAGCCAGGATGCCCAGCTGCAGCTCTGTCTGGCCTGCAGGAACATGCAGAGAGCTGAGGCTGCCCGACAGGCTCTTCTAGTGTCTCACCCAACAGCTCAAGCTACTCTGCTGCACTTAGATGTGGGCAACATGCGCTCTGTGCTCAGAGCTGCTGAGGAGTTCAAGCAGATGTAAGACATCCCAGTCCCTGTTTACCAAAATACACTAATTTTAGTGGACTTTATGCCTTTCATGTAGTTGCAGTGAGATGTCAAGCTCTAAAAAGCACCATAAAAGTAATCCACATGACTCTACACTATATTCCAAATCTTTTGAAGCCATATCATAGTTTTATGTGAGGAACAGACTAAAATGTAAGTTGCTGTTGACAAAAAAAAATCCTGCACTTCACTGTAGTTCTGAAATCAATTTTTTTCTGAAATCTAATTGGGCATATTAAAAATTAGTACACCACCACAGTTAGTAAGCATGGGCTGTAGAACTTTCACTTCTGTAGTATCCATGCCAGAACCTGGAAACTGCACTTATATGTAATGAATAATGTGAGTACTTTTGAATTCCTTTCATGTATTTATAGAAAGTTAGGAGCAGATTAGGAGTCACTAGACACTGTGAACTTGGTTTGATGTGACCGGCACATTTAAAGCCCCAGATCTGTTTAAAGTATAATGCTAAATAAACATTGTATGTAATATAATGTTGAATGAACATTAAAAAGTGATTTAACTTGCACATTTGTAAAAACTTTTTTTTTTTGAACAGGTACAACAGATTGGACTATCTGTATCTCAATGCTGGAATCATGCCTAATCCCAGAGTAGATCACAAAGCCTTTTATAAAGGCCTGTTTTCTAGGTACAGTATTTCTTTCTGTATACACTGCATGTTTAAAAGTTTTTAAATATTAATGAATTTATTCAGCAAAGATGCATTAAATTAATCAAAAATGACAGTAGAGACATATATAATGTTACTGTGTCAGTTGAATCCTGGTCTTTTGAACATTATATTCATTAAAGTATCCCAAAAAAAAAATATTACCCAGTACAACTGTTTTCAACATTGATGATAATAAGAAATGTTTCTTGTGCACCTAATCAGCATATATGGTTTTATATGTATGTATATACACACACATGTATAGTATAGCATAGAATATAGTGATTCGATTATAATTCATTGTTCTATATTTTTTTACCCATCAGTAATGTGGTTTGCATGTTTGCCACGGGGGAGGGTATTCTGACCCAGGGAGATAAGGTCACACCCATTGGTTTGCAGGAAGTGTTTTCCACTAATCTTTTTGGTCATTTCCTTCTGGTAAGTTGATGGATTAGAAATAACAAATGTGTTTCTGTGACCACACATAAAAATAAACAACAACTTAATAACAAACTAGTGTTTTTTACTGTTATTTATATCCAGTTATTTACGTAGCTGTGGTAGAACACATTACATTTTGACAGTATTTCTATCGTTTTCATGCAACACTATCAAAAAAATCATCTTCCTCAAAAAGATCTCCTAGAACAGTATTTCACCCATAAATGCCACAGGATTCATTTCACTGTTGTCAACTACTTGCTCTCTGGCAGCTGTCTCAATCAATAATTCATCTGAAAGTCTGTAGTGCTGAAGTTATTTTGAGTCCTCAAATTGCAGCCCTGTGCTTCTTTGTAAAGTGTTGCCGTTTGCTTATTGAAGAGCTCATTCTTTTGCACTAAGGCATTTGGTCATCAGTGCTGGAAGTCGGGCAGCACTGTTCTTTCCTGATGCTTCTTTATACAGTCATGTTATTGTGGCTCAAGTGGCTCAGACATTAAAGTTAGTTGACCAGATGAGACTTATCGATTTTCTGTTGGGACAGCACCGAGTGAGGAGGAGAGAGGCTTGTATTTCTAGTCAAGTTGTCCTCTGCTTCTCTCTCACACCACACACTTAAATTATTTTTATTAAAATGTAAGATTTTTTTTTTTGGTGGGGGGGTTTGGATTGGTTGGTGATAGTTTGGATTGGTTTATTTATGGTTTATTTGGATAATTATAATGCTATGTTGTTCAGAAAATACAATTCTTTTGAACTTTCTATACATCAAAGAATCCAGAAAAAACATAATCACATTTTCCAAAATAATAAATAAATAAATAAATACATAAGTGACACAACTGTTTTCAGCATTGATAATAAAATGATTATGTTTCTTGATCATCAAATCAGAATATTTTCTGAATGATTTCTGAAGAATCATGTGACTGTCTGGAGTAATGGCTGCTGAAAATTCAACCTGATATAAATTACACTTTAAAATATATTAATACAGAAAACAGTTATTTTAAATTGTGATAAAATGTCACAAAAAACTTCCCGACCCCAAAATTTTGAATGATAAATTTACCTATTCATAATTTATATATTTTTTTAGCCAGTTTCGTTTGTCCGCTATGTTCCCAGAGTGTTGTTCCTTGTCGTGTTGTCATTTTTTATGGCTGAACTAATAGTGATAGTTTAGGGCAGGATTACCAGTGTAGCCAAACAATGGTAGACGGAAACAGTATTTTTGTAATTCTTTTTAGCACTTTAAATGGTGCAGAAATTAGGCGGTGTATTCCTGGATCTAACTGCATTTTTTTGCTTCTGCGACAGGTGAAAGAACTGGAGCCCTTACTGTGTCAGATAGACCACAATTCTCTAGTGATCTGGAGATCCTCCAATAAAGCCCAGCGATCTGCTTTTAGTCTAGATGACATACAGCATCAGAAAGGCCGTGAGCCCTATAGCTCCTCGAAATATGCATCTGATCTACTGAGCTTAGCCCTAAACCGTCACTACAACAACCGGGTGAGTTCACAGTTCCCTAGAGAAAATGGTTACTGCATGACTTGTTTTATACCATAATTATTATGATTATCATAATTGTGAATTTGTCATGGATACTAGTCATCTGTTAACAGGGTTTGTTTTCATCAGTGATCTGTCCTGGTCTGGTCATGACTAACCTCACCTATGGCATTCTACCATCATTCTTCTTGGCTCTCATCTTGCCAGTAATGTGGCTTGTAGGTCCTCAATTTACTTTACTTTTTGTATATCAACACAATAATAGGAAAGTCACCCAAATCTAACATTGTGTTAATGTCCTGTCCTATATCATCAGAGAAGGATATTCACCAACACTTTTACCCTCTCACCTTACAATGGAGCAGAAGCTTTGGTAAGTACCATCACTACCACAAATGTTCATAGCATCATCAAGTTTAACCATGAATAATTATTACAGTTTATTGAATCACTTCGCAGAACTACTGAATTGTTTGATAGTGAAACAGTAAATGTTTCTTAGTACAAGGAATGGAAAAATTAAGTCAAGATGTGAAACCGCTTTGATTCTAATAGCTTTTGAAGCTTAGTATTGCATGTCATTTGGAGAAATGACTGGGCCTCATTGATTTCTCCTAGTCTCAGTTTTCATCTATTGTTTTTTTATTACCCAGTTTTGGCTGTTCATGCAGAAACCTGAGTCACTGGACCCGATGGCCAAATACCACAGTTTGACCTCTGGGCTTGGAAACAATTACACTCAGCCACACAAGGTCAGAACTGACAGTCAGGTTCCCTCACTCATCTATTTTTCATGCCTGTCTTAGTCTATTTTAAATCCAATTTTATATAGCAGATTATAGTCTGTAGGGTTTATATGCTTTGTGATTTGGTTAGTTCTGCAAGGGAATGCATGGACTTTAATGTTTCTCAGCTGTTGAACTATTCATTACTGATACTCACCATAGTTTAACTGCTTTTTGTGTGTTTTCAGATGGATATTGATGAAAATATGTCAGAGGCCCTCTATGTGAAGTTATTAGAACTTGAGGATACAGTGCGGAAGAAACTGAGAGATGAGGATCTAGATATCAAAACAAAAAACTAAATATGGACACCAAACCTCATGCATTCTATTGCCTTATAACACATTTCCATCTTGAAATGTTATCTATGGAATAGATAAACACCTCATGAAGATCTTTAGAAACACTTTATATGAAACGATTATGATAATCTAGCATTGCTATAAACCACATCATGTTCTTCACTTATGATTTTAGCTTTTTATTTACAAAAAGTACTTTTATGCAATAGACCCTTTTCACAAGACTATGATGTATGTACATGAATAACACTACACTTTGTATTATACTACCTTTGCATCAAATTACAGAAAAATAGTTAACGCTAATGCGAGGGTGTTTCTAATACAGTGTCTATGGGAGTGACGGTAAATTTGACATCTTCTCTCTTATGACTGCCATTATCAGTCTCTCTCTGTTTTTTTTTTTTTTTTAAATCTCCCATTCACTTCTATAGAAGTTTACCCAACTATGATGACCTCCGCTGCTGAGAAATACAGAAATTTGAAAGAGGTCCATTGGACCTGTGACCCTGGCTTTGCTATCACCATGCTCTACTGTTTGAGCTACTTATAATTATTGCGCAATTTATATTGGTTTTGTTGCAGTGCATTCCACGGTAAATGGTTTTTACCAAATAATTACTGCGAACAGTCAGCAATCTCTGACGCTGATGATAATGGGACCACAAATCTGTCATGTATATTTTAGCTGTTTTTAATGTCCATTTTATTATGCTGCCAAATGGGATTCTTCCAAAATGTTTTAATTAATAAGATTTTTTTTTTTTTTTTATTAAAATAGTATGGTGTCAGTTCTGACGGAATTGGGTCAAAATCAGCACAAGCTATGAAGAGAGACAGTGAATCTGCTCTTCCAGTGAATAACAGTGTATGTGTACATTTTATGATTAATAATTCACCAAAAATGTATGAACTGTTTATAGTGACAGTCTTTTACAGATCTGATCCTCTTTCATTCAGTCATTCAGCTGATACACTGTCACAGTACATGTTCTGGCCTATGGATGTGCAACTGAGACTTTTTTTCTGTGTTAGCTCTCAAAGGACAAAGCAAATGCAAATGCCGTTGTAACAATTTATTGAACAACACAGCATTAATATACATATCAGAAACTAGCCATTATAATTTCCTGGATGAGAGCTGGCAGTTGTAAGGAGATTGCAGAGATTGATGGGTCGCTATGGTGACGAAGATCATAAAGATGCACTTGCCTGTGTTAATAAAGAAACGTTCACGCTGAAACCAACTTGCCTTTAAATGTTTTGCAAATAAGTTTATAGATTTCTAGGCATAGTTAATACGACGACAGACTCGTCAATCTTACCTTTGTCTTGACGCTGGTGTCTTCTGGTTACTGTGCGCTGGCAGATGTTCGGGTAAATAACTATGAATGAAGCTGGAGCATATTTCGTGATGTTTTATTTATACTTAACAATGTTAGTCCACAATATAGGATGAAGCGATGTAACTGTATGTTGGTTGATCCAGACATTCGGCTCTGGTTAAATGTGTATGTGCCGGCTGAGTTGTTTCCACATCTTCAGGATCCGCAAAGATTTGTTGCAGAGAGACTTGTGAAAAACTGCTCGTGTCGCACTCTGTTTCTTCAGCATGGCCACCGATCTTAGGGTTGCAGAATGCCCAAACCATGCCACAAAAGTACACAAAAAACGCTGACATCACCAACAACATGAGCGCATAAGACTCTATCATCGCCTCCGTCACCACATTCGGCATCCTCGCGCGCGGAACAACGCTTTCTCGCTACATAAGTCGGTTTAGCTGATTGTCCCTGAATCACAGTCGTCTTCTGTCCTCTGTACCTGTGCTCTTGGGCATCACAATTGCTCATGCCTTCATTATGACAGTTCAAGTTCCGCACTTCCCCATGAAGCATTGTCAATATTTAGAAAAAAAAAAAAAAAAGAAATAGGCTATGTCTGGGACCAGAGGAAATAAGTATTTAAAGATTGTACCCTGGTTTTAACGGGATGGCACATTTGGCTCTGTAGAGAAAATTAACTGTTTTAAAAACTCTTTTAAAAATAGTCTAATTTGACCGCTAACAATAATATAGGCATACTTCACTGTCATAAAATGTGAACATTAACAGTCTCAGAATGATGGTTATTGGTAGAGCCCGACCGATATATCGGCCGGCCGATATTATCGGCCGATATGAGCTAATTGCATTTAAATCGGCATCGGCATTTATAACGGCCGATGAAACATGAGAAACAGAGTCTCATGCTTCACTCATGTTATGAGTGTTGCATAGTTTGCCCACCAGAGGGAGCTCTGCAGCTCCCCAGTTGACAACAGCGCCAGAAATCCACTACAGAAGAAAGCTATCAGCCGAGCCACAGAGATGTACTCTTTTGACGGTGAGTCTGTCGTTCGTCATGTGAAATGATTGTAGATTTAGTTCATACACTGTATATAAAAACAGTGTGGTAGTTTCTAGCTAACGGTCCTATCATTATCACTTCTAAATATTCTGTAACATCACTTACAGCCGCTAATGCATTGCTATATTAGATTAGCCACAAAGCTAATACCATGTTTATCAGTGGAAGAGCGCGAACATTAATAAGAGGTCAAACTATAACGTTAGCGTTTAACTTATTCTAAATATATCTGCAGTGTTTCCCACATAATGACCGCGTAACTGTGGCAGGGGGGTGCGTGTAGTCAATGACTAGAAGTTATGTACAGCGTGCCTCGAAAAAACAACAACTGTTACGTTATTCTAACGCTAACATAGCTTCCTTTTTAGCAGGCCCCTTAAATGCTTGCTATTAACTTGTTTGAAGGTGGTTCTTCTCAAAATTGACAGCGGTTTACGTTAACGTTAACCATTCAATTCGAATTGATTCCGTAATCTTCCGGTAACAGTAGGCTAACTTTACGTTCACCAGCGCATGACGATGTTTTGATTCAGACTGCACAAAGAGAAGAGGAGAAGATATACGGGTCCGTTGTGAATGTGTCTGTGAGAGCAAATATAGTGTAGTTACAGTAACTACAGTAGGTGCGTCAGAAATGAGAGAGGGGACATGTAAATAAATGTGAGCTGAACAAGCGCTTTTTTTTCTTTTTTACAGATTGTTTCAAAGCAGCTTTACAGACATAACAGGAAAATGTTGTAATAATATAGTTAAATATAAGTAGGTAATAGGTAATACCTATTGCTTGACAAATAAAAAAAATAATAATAAAAAAAAATATATATATATATTTCTCTATATTTCTCATTTTTGCCTATGTAGGAGATCCCTGTTTATTATTATTATAATTCTAATGATGACATGAGTAATGATACATGGTGATATTATTAATACACATGCTTATTCTTTCTCTGTCTCTCTTTCTGCCCTACAGATGACTGAAAAAGGTGAACGCTGTAGCAGCAAAGTGTGGGACTACTTCTGCAAAGATTCCTCTAATGCAGTGTTCTTTTGATCATTAAAAAATATATACTTTAGATGTGCAATTGTTTAGTCATTGAGACTGTAATCTAAGGCTTTTTTTTAACATAATCCCCTTCTGGAAAATGGTTTATACAGCCCACATACATAGAACAGGCAGATATTTTGCTATTGAATGTTGTGTAAGTGTAGTTTATAGGAAATGGGTCTAATATCCAGTTTATTTTCAAAATCAAAATATCGGCTTATAAATCGGCTCTTTTCGAGTTAATATCGGCATCGGCATCGGCCCCCAAAAATCCATATCGGTCGGGCTCTAGTTATTGGTGTAACTGTTAGGCCTATTTTATCAATTGACTTTGTTGTTTTGCTTGCTATAAGGATGATTTCAGAGCTAAACTAAGTAAATTAATTAACTTGTAAATACTTTTTGAATATCTTGCATGACACACAATGAATTACTCTGTTCACAAGTTATAATTAGCTACTTAGATTTTTTCTCCACACATCAGGGGTTTAGAGACAAATTGTTCATTATTGGTTTTTGGTCTGTGTTCTCTTATTTCTGTCAAACCGAATCAAAAGTTAATTTGGATGCTTGTTAGGTGCGCACTTATTAAAAATAAACCGCTCCAACAGAGTAATCGCACCAATGTTTAAATCGAACCAAACTTGCCAAGTGTGAACACACCCTTACACAACCCACCCAAACCTGTATGACTCCTGTGTAAAAGAATTCTAAGAAAAATGTCCCCATACAATGGAAGTCAATGGTAGCCAAAACTGTTTGACAGGTTTATAATGACATAAAGGTGAGTAAATGATGACAGGTTTAAAAAAATAAAATAAAATAAAAAAAATAAAAAAATAGTTTTGGGTGAACTATTTTAAGATTAACAGTCTGGGTCTGGGGAAAAGGGTGAAACAATAAAACTGCACAGGCTACATAAAAATAATTTGAAAGTAGTAAATAAAAGATGAAAGTAATAAAAAAAAGTTTACAAGATAATTTTTATGTGATCATATAATTACATTGTTCACCTGGTCGACAAATCCTATAACAATAACATCATCAATCTACCCTACTTAAGCCTACCCTATTCAGACATTTCTGAAGATCTATAAATAAAAAACGTCCAGAGAATTCAAGCTTTGCATCTAATAATTCACTCTCTCTCTCTTTCTGGAGTATGTTGTGTGACTACATGTCCCACACGACTTTGCGGTCAGAGTCCCGGATGTCTTTTACGCCGGAAGAGAAGCTCGAGTCTTTTCCAGCCATCTTGTGGCATCTAGCAGCGAAGTGCTCGCTCAGGCCCCGTAGAATCGGAGGAGAATCCTGCTGAAAGGGGGCCATCATGCCCGGACATCTGCAAGAAGGTTTCGGCTGTGTCGTAACCAATCGGTTCGACCAGCTATTTGATGATGAAGACGATCCGTTTGATGTTTTGAAGCAGGCAGAAAAGAAGAAGATGGACGCGACCGCTCCTGGTGCCGCCAAGACCGCCGCGCAGGTTACAAAGCAGCCCAAAAAGGAATCACAGAAAGAAAGAAAAATCCAAGTATCAGAGAAGGAAGAGACACAAGCTCCCGTTCCTCTTAAGAAAGATGGTAAATATCGCTTGCGTTCAACTCGCCATTTGGTCACACTTTCCCTAAGTGAGCAGTCTGCAAAAGACGCTAACGTTACTAAAGCCCATGAGGTCACGCACAACACTTTTGTTGATGAACTGCCTGACATCTCAAAAACTTCCAGTTCTTTCAGCAAAAGTGTTTTTCGCGCCATACATTGTTTCTATGTGACGCACGCAGTTGAACCTGTTGCTATCATTATTTTCTAGGTTCTTAATGAACTGCAGGCCTATTGGTAACCATCGGTTTGTTTGTTAAATGTCTGGTATATTTGTGCATTTAACTCTACGTGCTAGTAAAAATATCTCATTCGGTACTAAAAAGAACTGCGTATTGATGGTCTCCGAATGTGCACTCCGTTATTTCATGGCTTTTTATTAGCGCTCGAGCTGCAGTGCAGTTCCAACCTCGTGTTTGAGGCAACAGTCGCTCCTCTCAGACATGACACTCCCATTGAAAAGCCTCATGTTGTTATTTGCTTGACGCCGGTTTTAAACTTCATTGCGTGCTTTAAAATTGCGCCAGCCGGAACAGTGCTGAAAGTAGGGTTGTCAAAGTTTTTTTTTTTCGGGTGTCATTGGCCCTCACTGATCTGGATAAGAGGAGGTAGCGGGCTCGTGAACAGGTGCGCGCACGCGCGGGCGGGACGATGGGCGCGTGATCAGCTGTTGGGCCGCGCGAGAGCGTCTATTTCGGTAGGTGGAGGGTGGGATCAGTCAAGAGGCGCAAAACATTATTATCGGGCCCCTCGACGCGGAGTGTATTGGTTTGCTAGTGTGCAAACTAAGAAAAACACAGACCTCCCCTGTGCAAGTAAATTAGATAAACAGACGCAATATATCATAATGTGTATTTACATCGTTCTTCCCTTTAAGATAATTTTAGTAGTGTCCATTTTTTATTTATATATTTAAAAGGATAGTTTGTCATAAATTAAATTTATTAATCTCCTCATGTTTTAAACTTTTGATATACAGAATATGTTTTGCAGAATGAAATTCCCCAACTTTTTTTATAATCTTATTTTAATAATTGATTATTGAAAGATGCTGTAATTTAGCCTTTAGAGTTACACTAATGAAATTTTTAAGGGTGAGCAAGTATTGACATTAATTGAAGTGAATTTTATAATTAGATCAAGACACCGCCTTTTTTATTTTTATTTTATTTTATCATCATCATTCTTTTCTATGATACTTGTTGGTATCAGTGTAGTTGAAACCTTTGTGTGTCTATTTTGCAGGCATGAAGAAGATGGGCCGCCGGCCGGAGCAGCAGGGTCAGACAGGATTCCAGCAGCAGGGAGGTCAGGGGGAGGGTCGTCCACCAGCAGACAGGCGGCCTGAGAGGAGACCACCACGTGAACGACGCTTTGACAAACCTGCTGATGAAAAACCTGCTGAGGGTGGAGAATTCTCGGTGGAGAAGTGAGTCAATTGACCTTTGTTTGTATGTTAATAAAAAAAAAAAAAACAAATAATTTTATATATATATAAAAAAAAGAAAAAACATTTAATTCCAGCTGAAGTATGCTTTTGTTTTTAATGGTTTATTTATCTGCTTTTTATGTTTATTTCTGATAATTTGAAGTTGGCGTGAAGTGAAAATTCAATGTGTCTGTTTTCCAAATCCATGTTTTAGATCTTATTGTAAACAATTAATCTGTGTGTATGTTTCATTTTGAAAATAATTTTTTGAACTCGTAGTTTAATCAAAATTTCATAAACTCTTAGTGAAAACACCTGACTTCTCTTTGGTAATCCGCTTAAACCTTTCAAGGAATTTAATGCATTTTTTTAACTGCATAAAATTCTACAGTAATTAAGTGAAAGTGAAGTGACATACAGCCAAATATGGTGACCCATACTCAGAATTCATGCTCTGCATTTAACCCATCCAAGGTGCACACACACACACCGTGAACACACACCCGGAGCAGTGGGCAGCCATTTATGCTGCGACGCCCGGGGAACAGTTGGGGGTTCAGTGCCTTGCTCAAGGGCACCTCAGTCGTGGTATTGCCGGCCCGAGACTCGAACCCACAACCTTAGGGTTAGGAGTCAAACTCTCTAACCACTAGGCCACTACCTCCCCTGTAGCAAGATCCAAATTTAGGTAAGTTCAGCAGAAATGGCTGACATCTAACTGCTGTATTATCTCTCCTCTTCAGGTCTGTCGGTGACAGGCCGTTCCGGGGTCGTGGAGGTGCCAGAGGAGGGCGCGGAGGCCGGGGCAGAGGTGTTGGCAGGACGGACGGCTTTGACTCACGCGGCAAACGCGAATTTGACCGACACAGTGGCAGCGACCGATCGTAAGTCATTTGCATCCACATGTTGACTCCAACTGTAATGCTGCCCATGTGACACATCAAAGCTAAATGTTATTTTTTGTTTCAGCAGCCTGAAAGCCGAGGAAAAACGTGGAGGGAGTGGATCTCATAACTGGGGCACTGTTAAGGATGAGTTGAGGTCAGTGGAGCAACAGATGCTTTGTCTGCCAAAATCTTGAAAATGCAGATGAGTTTGATTCACATACTGGTCAGTTGGAGGCGTTGTGGTTCATTATGTTTTGTGAAATTGGATACATTTCTTTTTACAGCGAGCTTGACCAGTCAAATGTCACTGAGGACACCCCTGAAGGAGAGGAGCACCCGCCTAATGACTCAGAGAACAAGTGTGTACACTTCAGCTCTAAATTAGCACTGCTGAGTCATTCTTTGCCATTTGCTGCCAGCACTGTTAGCATATGTTGCCGCCTATAATTTAAAACAAAAAAGTGTGTAACAATGTGTGTAACATTAGGCTTGATTCAAGCATGATGGCTGTATTAAAAGCACAGCACGTTTACAATCTTAAACAGTTATTGAAAGGACAAGTACTACTAATTTGATTAATTGGGATTTTTCCATGCGTTAACTAACTAGATGCAGCACTTTTAGGTCAGTTGTGATGTTGATGTTTCCACAGAGAGAATGAGGTTGAGGACGCTAAAGAAGAAGGTCCTAAGGAAATGACTCTGGATGAATGGAGAGCCCAGCAGAGTAAAGAGAGAGCCAAAGTGGAATTCAACATCCGTAAGGCCAACGAGGGAGCTGATTGGAACAAAGGATACGTTCTGCACAAGTCAAAGGCTGAGGATGTAAGTAGAATGACAGCGTTTGAGCTTTGTGTTTCATAGTGTCCATTTTTTGTTTCATGCTAAATGTAAAACTGTGCTGCATCCCTACCATTTCCCGAGACAAGTTATGTTTAATTAAATTATGTCCATTTCATATGACATCATTACTCTAAACGCACAACCCCAGTGTTTTTTAAAAACACACAAGTCTTCAGGCTGCATTATTGAGAAGTCATGTCATTACATTCATTGTCTCCTTTTGTTGCTTCAGTCTTTTTCAACCCAATTGAGAAATGAACAGTTTGAGTAGTTTGGATGTTGAACTAAAATTTAAGTTTCATAGAAAAGGACAGTATTATATCATATACATGTTCACTTTCCTGCAGTCCTCTGTTGATGATGCCTCTGGGGATCACCACTTCCGCAAGCTAGCGAATGACATTACATCCCAGCTGGAGATTAATTTTGGTGACCTGGGCCGCCCAGGACGTGGTCGTGGAGGACCAAGAGGTGGCAGGGGAGGCCGTGGGGCACCTGCTACCAGGCCACCTCGCGAACGCAGGCCAGACAAGGTACAGTCTCTTTGTGTATTTGATCTGCAGGTATGCATCTATATTTGTATGACTGTGGAAGAGTTCGCACATCTGCCCAAAGATGGATCTTGTCATCACAACCTTATTTAAAGAATTACGTACACCTGATTCGATCATGATTTCTAATTGGTTGTAAACATTTGGCAGTCACACATTGTTGAAAAGTTTGGGGTCAGGAAAAAAATTAAGAAATTGATTATTCAGCAAGGACACATTAAATTTATCAAAAGTGACAGTGAAGACATTTGCATTGTTACAAAAAAAGTAGATATTTTAAAAGCTGTTCCATAAAAATTCTGAATAATGCATCAGTTTTCACAAATAAAGATGTTATGCAGCCCAGCTGTTCAAATAAATGTAGCCATAGTGAGCAAATCAAGACCTCATTCAAAAACTTTTTTACCATGATGTTCATGGCTGCTTGGGAAAAAACATGAAGTACATGTAGAGTAATATTGCTAGATAATCTCAAAGATTAACCAAAACTCTTAAAGTCCGTCATTTGACTCAAATGGGCTGCTTTTCTTGTATCTGCATCTTTTAGGTCGGTGGAGTGTCTGTCCCTAATGTGGACGACCCAGAGGCTTTCCCAGCCCTGGCTTAAGCTGCCCAGACAGCGCTCTGCTCACCCAGGAGGATAACTCCTCAACGGGTCCCTGTCTACAAGGCTTGCATGCAAATGGATCCTTCAGCAGATGAAATGATGGAAGACTGTCATCCATGCCATTCACCCCTGAGGACTGATTTTACTTGTTTTAGAAAAAAAAGATGGAAAATAAAAAACAAACAAAAAACAAAGGACGGACTTCTTGCTATTCTGAAGCAAATTATTGGTCGAGGTTTTGTATTTAGAAACAAGGTAGCAGGGATGTTTTCATACAGCGTTTCTTTTGTTGTTTTTTTCGAGAGAGAAATTATGCATTGTTCATGGATACTTTTTGTACTGTTGCTTGAAAATATGCGTTTCCAAAAACCAGTTTATCTTAAGGTGTCCCATAGCTAGCTAGCTTTTTACACACACGCCTCAAAAGAAGGCAGCCATTTCAGGAATAAGATCTACAAGTTAAGTCTTTCAATTTGTAGAGGTTACTGCGTCTCTAGGGGAAGTTACAGAGCATTTTGGTACTGCTCTGTTATTAAACATCTTGATTCATGGAAACCAGGCCTTAAAACAATCTGAAATCATTTCAATTATTATACAATTTATGATTCATAACTTATCCAAGATATAGTTCAGATGATTCAATTGCATTCGCCACAAAAAGTGTCTTTTATCAAATGACCACTGTAAAGTTCTAAATGGTATCTTTATACCATCAACTCTTAACTCAGGATAGTATCATACTTGTTACGAAAAGTTCCAGTGTAAATAAGAATAAGAAATAAGAAGCAAGTTTACACACCACAATCCTGTTTACTGAAAAAGGAGAGCTAGGTTATGAATTAATCCTGTTAGAAATGACATTTTCTTTCTTCCCCATTGCTTTTACAACCGCTTTACTGCGTAACTGATCTTAAAGAAACCCCATCCTGTTGAGTGTGGAACAGCTGAGTGCTATGATAATGTGTGAATTCGTACCCTGCTATTAGACCTCTGTCAATAATTAAAAGAATTGTCGTTTCATACAGAGTTGTGTGGAATTTAACTTCAAAGATGAAACTGCTTCAGACTTGGTCTTGTCTGATGCTTGTCTGTTACATTTTAAAGTCTTGAGTTTCTTTAAAAAAAAAAAAAATAGGGATACTGGTCTTGTTAGTAGCAGTATAGGATGTCTTACGCTATGGTGTAGTATTGGTTGAAATGGTCTGTGAGATGGAGTTTGGCTTGTAAATAACAAAGAGGTCCCAGTTTTTAACATTAAGTTAATGCATTAGTTAACATGAACAATGAGATTTTTTTTTTTTTTCAGCCTTTATTATTAATCTTGGTTAAAGTTGATAAAATGCAATTGTTCAGTGTTCGCTCATGTTAGTACATGATGCATTGATGTTAAAGGATTAGTTCACTTTCAGAATGAAAATGGTCATCTTTTACTCACCCTCTACTTGTTCCAAACCTATAGGAGTTTTTCTGAAAAATATTGGTGAACAGTTGATAAGCACCATTGACTTTCATATTAGGAAAAAAAAAAATACTATGGAAGTCAATGTTACTCATCGACTAAATATTTATTTTTAAAGCGGTTTGGAGCAAGTGGAGGGTAAGTAAATGATAACAGAATTTTCATTCTGGAAGTGAACTAATCCTTTAACAGATTCAAGTTTTGATTTTAAAAATGTTACATTTTGAAACTAAAATTAACATATGCTGTAGAAATATTATTCAGCGTATTCATGTTAGCAAGTGGGACCTTATTGTAAATGAAATATTGTATATTTATTGTAACTGAAATAACCAGTTGCTCATATAGTGATTCCCGGCACCGGTTAGTTGGCATTTGGAGTGGACTTACACTTGCAAGTGTATTTTGCAAAAGCATTTGCCAGCTGTCAGTATTTCTGTATGCTGTTGCTGGCTATTCCCATTTCCTTTAGAAATGTTGCAATTTAGTTTATTATTGAGGTTTAGTTTGTGCAATACACAGGAACAACTATTTATGGCTGACTGGTAAAATGTCTATCTATAGACTAAAATCATGTGTTGCCATCTGTCCACAAACAGTTTTACCATATAATTTTAAAGTTGAAGTGACAGTAAACCACACACATATCCAAAACCGAGAACATATTTATTTTGATGCTTTGACTTTAAGTGAGTGAGAAGTGACATACAGCCAAGTATGGTGACCCATACTCAGAATTCGTACTCTGCATTTAACCCATCCAAAGTGCACACACACAGCAGTGAACACACACACACCTGGAGCAGTGGGCAGTCATTTATGCTGCAGTGCCCGGGGGTTCGGTGCCTTGCTCATTGGCACCTCAGTCGTGGTACCCACAACCTTAGGGTTAGGAGTCAAACTCTAACCATTAGGCACGACTTCCCGATTTAACATGTTTACATGCAAATACAAACTTTACATTAAGACAGTATTCAGCTAAGCTGATGAAAAACAGATGTGATTATGACAAATGTATTTCTGTCAAACATCTTGCATTGAGAGAAGATATGAGTACCGAGTCTGCCTTGATATTGAAACTTGTGCAATTTTTTTCTTGATTGTTGTGAAAGAGTTCAAAAGTTACAGTGTTAAAGTTAGTGTTGGACAGCTGCTGAGTGTTTTAGTGGAAAGAACAACTGTGTTGAATATGGCCTTAAACCTTTTCAAGTTACATTCATTAAGTATCCATACTCCTGATCGGCTGTTACCAGTGTTAGATCATCTGCATTTCAGAGATAAGTAGCTGAGGCAGGCCATGTGTGCTTAAAAGGATATGAGAAGTAAACCTTTTTGTTTCAACCATTTGCCACCCGTTATCACATTCCTCAAACACAGCCATATAAGCTTTTTAGAATTGGCATGAAATTAAAATTAATACATTTTCTTATTTCTTAATTCATCCATGCATTTTTTTTATGACATCATTTTTTTTTTTTTTTTTTTTTTTTTTTTTTTTTTTATTATTAAAATAGAATTCAATCTTCCGGTGAAGCAACAGACTTCTATGCCAGGCTTCTCCAAACATGTGATCCACTTAAACTAACCCCTTCCTTAAAATCAACTGCAAGCTTGCATTCAGATCTACTTCCATCCAATCAACAACAGATAGAAATAAGCAAGTCCCTGCCATACATTTGATACATTTCATTTGGATGTTCATCACAGTATCTGTCGCTACTTCTGTTTCATTACGACTTTAAAAGGACTAACATTAGCTTGAGATGCCCAGATATGAGAAAGACGAAAAAGTTTGTCCTTCTGACTGACAAATTATTCTTGGGATGTCCATGGTTATTTTTCAGCATCCATAGTACAGTCACAGTCGGGTCTAATTTTAATGCCTCTTGAGAATCATGTGCAATCCAGAAATTCACTGCAGTCTATTTTCACTACATCCAGTGTCAGCTTTCCTCCAGTTAAAACCAGGGGCTCCAGGAAAGGGCTGTGAGTGCTTGGGAAGAATTCAAATTCATCCAAACTCCTCTCTCCTTTTTCATATTCATCTTCCTCCTCTCCTCCACTTATTGCCCCATGAGTGGAGATGTAGTCCTCCATGATGTCTGTGATCCTGGTGAATTGGGTGGCGTCAGAGGAGCTGGACTCCTGAGAGAAACTTTTGATGTAGGTGCAGATGGAGGGATACGGAACTTCCTCAACCTCCACATTATCAGGCTCTTCATTCACACTGGAATCCCACTGGTCTAGATAGAATTTAATTTCACTCTGTGGGAAGGGGAACAGGTGTGAACTGGTGAATGAATTACATTTATAGTTCACATTTACACAATTTTAGTCAACAAATCCAATTCCATGTTTAAACAAAATAACAATACTGCAATAGGTTTGGGAAAAGGCTATAATAATATGCCTTCCTCCCTACTATGTGGGAGGCAAAAAACAGTATGTGAAAAGTGTTGATTCCAAATTACATGACAAACATTGTAGTTAGTAACGTAATCCATTACATTACACATTTTAGGTCATTTAATCAGACTACTTTAGATTACTTTTGATCTAACTCGTTTATCACATTGATTTAAACAGAATAATCTTGTACCATATTGATATAAAAATGCAAAGAAAATATATTCCATTCATTGTTACTAACAACATAAAGTGCATTAAACATTGCATTACATCAAGTTTTATCAAGCAGGTTTTTGGAAGGAACTGCAAGGGGTTTTGTGAGTTCAATAAAAAGCTAATAATTAATTACATCTTAAAAATTAAAATTAAAATAAATCATTTTTAAATAACATGAATCAAAATAAAACGACAAAAAAAATAATAATAATAATTTGTTTACCAGTATGTCATGTGATCAAGCTCAGATAACTGAGCATGCAAATGTGTTACTTAATTATGTATCCAGATTAAATGTAATCAGTTAATACCCAACTCTGCATGCCATTGGGCTCATACAAAGAATGAAAAGTCCCTGTGCTATTGTACTGTATATCAGGGGCTAGCTGCATAAACAGCCATTATGTTAAGCTTTTCAGTCGGTCACACTATACTTTTCGTGCCATTCACTTCCATTCGTATGTATGAGAATTCTGGAGACACAAGCTTATGCAAAGAAGTTTTGCATTTCAAAGCTTTCCAAAGTACAGGTTGGGTGGCTTGCAAATTAGTATCATGTGTGAACAATAGAAGATTGATACATCATAGTATGACCTCTTAAAAGAACAAGCTTTAAAACTGCAGGTTTGTGGCAGTGCAGGAAAGTGGATGTGAGGGTATTTTATTTATTTATTTATTTATTTATTATTATTTGTTGAATTAATATTTTTATAAAAGAAAAGTGCCCACAGAAATTTATTGTAGTCTACTGTGACCAACCCTGAAGAATATGTCTTAAAAACTAACTTACCAACTAGCAATTAGTCAAGGGGTAATACATTTAAGAAGTAATTACATTTTGTTCTCAAATTAGACATTTTTATGTAACTAACTTAAAATTATAACCAGTCTTAAAAAAAAAAAAAAAAAAAAAAAAAAACTTAGATGACCAACTTGTAAGACTAGTCTAGGAAGTTCATGCAACTGGCCCCAAAACTCTTGCAGCCTGCGTGGGCATTTCCATACATTTACCTGGTCATCAGCGTACGTCTTTGCACATTTGCTGTTTGCTGGATCTGGAATAATAGGCAGCAGACACTGGCAACAGCATAAGAATCTATCGAGCAGAACAGACATGGCAGTGTTTAAAATCACAAAAAACAGCAATTTTTTTTTTTTTTTTAATTAAAGGCATTCTGCTGATTCTTACCTTCTGTGGACAGAAGAGAATTGACAGATGCACAGGAGGATTAGACACGCCAAAAGTACAGCTCCACCAGCCAGGATCACGAGGGACAGCATTTTCTCAGCTGAAAGAGGATGACATAGGTCACTCTTACCAACATCTTTTTTCACAAAAGCATTTTTAAACCCAGTATATGATGTTGAAGTGCTATAAACTACATAAATACATACAGTCTAATGGTGTGCAGAATGGGAGAACACTTCCTCTGGGTCCCTCCCCTGCATCAGTCCAGGCAGTGACCCACAGATTGTAACACTGTCTTGGTGACAGACCACTGATGACATACTGTCTCTTTGGATGGTCTACACCTAACGCCAAAGTGTAGCACCACATCAGAAAACTAATATCTTGATTTAGCACTGTAATTGATGAACATCCCAAGCGAGCAGTCTTTTTATGTTGCTTAATAAAAGAAATCTTGGGAGCCAACAGAAAATATTGTATCAATGTTATACATTTTAACATTTATCCCCAATTAATGCTTGTTGAACTCACTTTAAATAAGATAAATCTTACTGAAATTGTGAATATCTCCCTTCAAGTTGTCCATCAAGTAGACAGTGTATTTTTTCAAACAGCCTCTTCTCTTCTTTTGAGGGATTTCAGACCAGGCCACGCCCGAGCTCTCTGTCTTCTTCCAGTGAAGTTCAGGATCTGGACCCTGTTCTGGAGCTGTGAATTCCAAGATGAAACAGTGATTATGATAAGGAGAGTCGTGCATTTTTATGTATATTCTCACCAGGGCTACATTTATTTTATTACAAATACAGTCAAAATAATAGTAGTGTTTGTGTTATATACATATTTCTGTTTTATATTTTACTGCATTTTAAAATGCAATTTATTCCTGTGATGGAAAAGCTGAATTCTCAGTAGCCATTACGCCAGTCTATAGTGTCACATGACCCTTCAGAAAGCATTCTAATATGCTGATTTTGTGCTCAAGAAACACTTCTAATTATTGTCAATGTTGAAAATATATCAGTTTAATATTTTTGTGGTAACCATTATTTATTCAGGATCCATTGCTGAAAAAAAAAATCTTTAGTCACTTTCAATCAATTTAATGTGTCCTAGTTGGACACATTCAAAATCTTACTGACTCCAAACTTTTGAATGTGCATTGAACTGTGTATGTGTTTATTTAATCCACTTTGATGAATATTTATACAGAATAAGCATTAGGAATTAACCTGATTGCCATGAGGAGATGCCTTTAATGGTTGCCATTTTTGGACCAGATGATCGCAGAGCGGTAACTGCACCCTGATAGCATTCTTGAGGCTGCAGACCTGGACAGACAACAGAATAAAAGGTACTTCTATTACAGTCTGGAAATCAACCAACTTATTTTGACTGGTCTTAACTCATACCATCCAATTAAACCTGCCTGTAATGTGAGCTGTGGTATCCACCACTCTGATCCACTGAATCCCCTCTATGTTTCCAACTGGATACCAATGCACCACATACTCAGTGCCTGCAATGTCAAACTTGGGCCAGAAGAGGGCAATGCTATGATTATTCAATGGCTTGTGTGACAGTAAACCTGTATGCAGACCTGTGAACACAATAAGCACGGCTTAACTTTGCATATTGACCACAAGCATTTAGCATCTTTTTATTATTTTAAAGTTGGACTAAACCACAGTTATTTGGCTCAGCATTGCAAAAACTTCAGAAACCAAAGGCTTACCTGGAAGACGCAGCTGAATGATTTTGACAGGAGATTGACCCTCTGAGTTAACTGCGGACACTGACACAGAACAATTATAGCAGCATATGCTCTGATTTCTGCTGGGTGGAACTGCAATGATAGAGTTACTCTTTCCCTTTTGCTCCAGGACACTTATATTATACCTCTGAATTTTCCCCTTGGCATCTGATATATTCAGTTCCTAAAACATAATAAATATGAATATTAAGGCAATCTTTATTGTGCAGTTCAGTTTGTCTGAATGCATGCATCTGACCTGTGATAGAGTCAGCCATTAATGACATGAGGCACAAACATGACTCTAAAAGAGAGAATTCTCAAATCCATCATTTCCTCTAAGCCCCTACTCAGTTTTTGTAAACTGAAACTAACTGTCGACTAACTTTTGGTTTCAGACTAACAGTGTGTTTGGGAAGATGCAATTCACACAAGCAAGCCATTGCTTAGTGGTGGTTTGACCTTTAAGGGCCTGTGTGAAAAGTAAAGTAAAGTGGGAGGGGATTGTGTAGGGACCTGTCCGTAGCATGTACACCGCTAAATAAAACATTAATAGAAAATAGGTTGGTGGAGGGTTACGTGCCTTCCAAAATATGCGGAAACACTTGCTTTTAGATTCTGGGGGTTTCAGTTCTTGGAGGTACCATACATCAAGCGCCTTATCAGGAGCTAAAGAGAGAGAGAAGAATAAAAACAGTTCCGTTACAATCGGTCATGCTCTTTTTCTTTCACTTGGCATGTAAATTGTTGATAATCAATATATTGTGGGATGTATTTCTCTAAAAGAATTTCTACACGTTTTTTTTTTTTTTTTTTTTTAAGTTAAACCAAAAGTCAGTGCAGTTCCGTCAAATTTGAAAGTCTTCTCTTCAATCACTTTTCAACTAAGTCTAGCAACACTAAAAAGTTAATTGAATCAGTCACCACTCAAGTTTGCTTTAGCTAGTTTTGCCCCATTTTCTCAAGCACCTGAGACATACAAGTAGTGACTATCCCACGTTAGTACAATCAACTTATCTAACACCATCATACTTCTGAAGCGTTCTTACCAGAACACGCGCAACTAACTACATTCATTTGATCCCTTCTGCTTTCTGATGACTTTAAAAGAGAGAGCAGCTCAAAATAACTAT
This sequence comes from Cyprinus carpio, assembly GCF_018340385.1. Taxonomy (NCBI): domain Eukaryota; kingdom Metazoa; phylum Chordata; class Actinopteri; order Cypriniformes; family Cyprinidae; genus Cyprinus; species Cyprinus carpio. The sequence goes on along the minus strand of NC_056577.1, from coordinate 21,979,340 downwards.
ACAAACTAAGCTGCCTTCAAAATTCTATAAATACAAAATGTGACTTAATGAAGGTCCTTACAAGTCATATATTTCATAACTTACCTTCTTCTTTTGTTTTTTTTCGCTTTGGTTGACTCCAGTCACTCCACAGTCCTACTGTATGGTTTATTTTCCTCCTAATCTGGAAATTGTACATGGTATCCGGATGCAGTGAGGATATGTTCAGTCTGCTCTTATCATTATTCTGCGGAGACAACATAATCAAATGTGTTATCTCACCAGATGTGATCTCTTAAATAGGAAGATTTCTCTGTTTTACTGTTAAAATGTCTGTCAAGAATGTCTGAATGCTTCTTTTAAAAATGTTTGCATCTTTTTTTGCATGAAACAAATGTAGATGGAGTTAAAACCATTGTGCAGCTTAATATTTTTATAGAAACTGTGATACATTTCTCATAATCCTTTGATGAATCAAAAGTTTAAAAGAATACCATTTATTTGCTGTTCATTTTATATATATACATAAATATATATATATATATATATATATATATATATATATATATATATATAAATAATATATATATATATATATATATATATTCATTAGATATATATATATATATATCTTCATTCACAGTTAAATACAACATGGCATCTATGAATGAATCACACACTGTTTGATGTCACTAATGCCAATACACTGATTCATAATTTCCCCGTTTGTGTTCCAAGGAAATGAGGGTGAATAAATGACAAACATTCATTTTGGCTGAACCATCCCTTTAAGCACCAGTGGAAAGCATCTTTAGGTTTAGAATCAATGAAACCATCTCTGGATCTCCAAACATATTTCTTCATCATAATCAAAACGTTTTGTATTCCTGCAAAGCTGGCTGACCTATACTGTATGGAATAGTTACTGAAATAATTTCATTGATAACGAGACATCAAGACTTATGTTGTGGGATGAGCAACAGTCAGCGGTTCAGTTTCCTAATGATAAGGGTTGTGAAAAACCCCTTTCTTGACATTTCTTATTCCAGTTTTGAGTCATCATGGAGGGCTTGTGGTTTGACGACCAAACTAATCGGTGAGGTTTTGTGGGTTTTGTTTGTGTCATTATGAATCGATCTTTGCAACTCTGCATTTTTATTTATCAGCTTTTCCAAGATAGACGACGGAGGGGTGTGCAGGTACAAAGGCTTTGACTCTGAATACCACTTCAATCTGATTCTAAATGAAGATGCTGAACAATTAAACCACATTTTAGAATCAGAAGCTTTACCTGGAAGGTGTCCCAGATCACATTTACAGCACTGTACTGGATTTCAACCAAGTTCATGCTGTGATTGTCTATGTGTAGGCTGCACCATCGGGAGGAGCAGCTCACATTAAGGATTTCAGGCATTGAGGGTTTTACTGTAAATAAACAGAGAAACATTGCATCATTTTCAGTCTACAGCTGAAATGCAGTCCAATTCTTTTTGGTTTTAGATGAAGTCAAGATAAGATCTTTTGCTGCAGTCATCTGAAATAATAAACTCAACTAGTGGGTTGGTGTAAAAACAATCAATTCAATAAAACTGACCCAATTTTTATTTTTTGGAATCCCCCAACACTTCTTGCTAACCAGAAACAACATGACAAAATGACAAGCAATAAAAGCTTCAATGCAGATCATTTGTGTCATAAATAGCCAACAATTTGTCTGTTCTTGGTTTGTTTTTTTCTGTTTTTTTGTTTTTGTTTTTTTTTACGACATGGACAGTCTTAGGTGAGAAACTGAGAAGTTTTTGTTCTAGTTTTAATGCAGTGGCTCTCAAGACGAGTTCTTTTTTTTAATAAGACAAAACAAGCAAGCACACAATCTAAAACAACTAAAAATCTAAACTAATTAAGAAAGTTTTTCCATGGTATTAGAAAACCTGGATATATGAGGCAGCCTCATTTTAAAAGTGTGATATCTCCAGACCAAGAAAGACAGGTAAAAAGAGTAAAATCATAAAAAATCCATCAACATTTTTATAATGAATAGAATTTTTTAATTATGCCAAACTCTAAAATATTTAATCAGGTAGAAATTATGAATAAAATATCAAAAAAAATCTGCACATTTTAATATTGTAAATATTAATATTAATATTGTATTGTAAATAATAAGACTGAGAATGGCCTTTGAATAAAATGGTTGAGAACCACTGCTTTAGTATTTTACAAGTAGCAAACAAAAATCTCATCCACACACTGTACTGACTGGCTGTGATATGCATCATGCAGCATTTCTGCTTTCGGTGTGCACAGAAAAACTTTGTCTATTTTTTTTTTTTTTTTTTAAGGATGCAACAAATGCAGGGTGTAGTTAAAAGACTTTGGAGAACTGTCAAAAGTTAATAAATTCCATCATCCATATTAAACATAATCCTAAACAGTGAATTCAACTGAATGGTTTCACTCTTTTTGTTGTTTGAAATTATGTGTTTGGGAATTTCTTTACCTATATTTATGAGGTTGATGGTGTGAGGACCTGAGGTTTTTATGCCCAGGGTATTAGAGACATTGAGCCACACGACGAGCTGTGACATTACTGAGCTTTTGATGGGGAACGTGGAGTGACAAAATCCTGTAGAGTTCATAATACTCCTATAGCCAAGGTGCAGGTCACCATGAACCCTGAAAAAGCACAGGGAAAACATCAAGTAACATAATTAATGAGACTTTTACTTGTGTCTCTGCTTTTGGTTGTATCATATGATCTGTAAACCTAAAGATCCTCCTTGTAAAGCTGATTTGACTCTTTTTACTAACCTTAACTGACATGTGGTGTCGATTATGGTACCTCTTCCTGTTGTCCAAATGCAACTGACATTGTGAGAATTCATATTTTGAACACAGGTGAGATTTTGTGGAATGTCTGGAGGGTCTGAAAAAGAAGCACATGACTGTGAAAGTTTCAGAACTTCAAAGTTTCAGAGTCTCCACCCTTGGCCAAGGGTGGAACCAGTACCATCGCAAGGGCTGTGCGAAGTGTGCGACCCCACAGGGCCATGCGCCTCTAGAGGACCTCGCTCTCGGCCTATATTTTAAGTTGTTTATGTCTAATTTTTATATCTGTTTTTCCACCTATTTTGTCCTTCAAAAGACTAAAATAGTCACAGCTGATAGACAGTATAAGACTGAGTAAAGCTGTTTGTGGTTAGGATGACAAAAAGGTTCAAAAGTGAAACTTTTAGGCTGGTCTGCCTCAGTGGTCCATCAGCGCTCGTCAGTGTCAGAATGATCGAGATCCAATTAAATCAAAGAAGGTGGGTCTTACTGTCACTGTCACAATGCAACGAGAGTTCGTGGAAAAATGTAAGTAGTACTGTATTAGAAAACTGTTTTACGATAGAAATGTTCGGCGACCGACAGTAATAGACTATCTAGTGATTTTTCTTTAGTGAGTTTTGATTTGAAAATATGTGATCATGATTAAATCATAAATGAACGTGACAAAAGACGTTTGCGTGTTTGACTATTAGACATACAAATAAGAGTGAATGTGCACATTTTAAAATAAAATATTATTTTCAAATAGTGTAAATTGATAACTACTTCATAAGTACAAAAAAACTTGGAACTTATTTTAGCATTCTTATTTACTAATTCCCTTCACTTTTAATCCTTTAATTGCTTTATTATTATTATTATTATAATTATTATGCAGTAGATCTTACAATTCTTATGAGCGTGTGCATGATCAGGATTCGTGCGCAAGCATGTCAGTGAGCACGGCATCACAATCAATCAGATGTTAAAGTTGCATTCTATTCTATAGCAGCCCCCACCCCCACACACACAATTGGGCCTCACACCCCCCCTGCGACAGCCCTGGGTGGAACAAATCATACTTGTCGACTTTTCCCACTAATTTTGTTTCAGTAATAAGTTTCAACACTTTACAAGCACTTTTTTTTCTGTGCACATAATTTGTCACTAAGAGTAGGTGTCTTTATTTTGCATCTCTAAAAAAACATATTTCTAGCAAAGTTGACTAATGTGGCATGATATAAGACAGGGTTACCACACCTCTGAACCAGTGGACCTCCAAGACTTTTCCAATAATTTAAGATTAGGATAAAATCGTTATATAAAGACTGCACTGAGAATAACTTGGAAAATGCATAGTCACTATAGAAATTTAGTGATCCAGACTTTCCATGTGTGTGGAAACCCTGAAATAAAGACATGTTATATAAAGTTACAAACTTACATCCTGGTTTGATGTCGATTCCACATGGTTCTGGGTTCCCCTCACACCTGCAGCTCAAAGTGTTAAACTCTGTTATATTCTCAATGTTCACAGACAGCTCTTTTGAAATGTTTTTTTTTATATATTTAATTTGCGTCCCATTCCGAAAAATTAGTTTGGTGCATTGCTTGTTAAAGATACAGGAGAAGGTGAAGCTGGATCCTAAGAGGACTTCTTCACCTTTGCTTGATCTCACAGTGCACACAGCTCCTGCAAGAAGCATAAACACAGAGGAAGCATAAATTTTGTTTTATCACAGGAAAGCGCAGGATATTTGCACCAGGGTTGTAACCATCATAGACATTCCTCTGCACTCCCCATTATTTACAACAGTCATATGCACTTATTAATAGTTAATTCTTAAATTATTACATTTTGTCCACCACAATCCCAAATATGTATTCACATACTTAAGTTTTAAAAGTGTTTTGTATAATAACTTAATTAAAACTATGATAAATTCAAATACAAATCTGAACACAGAAGCCAAATTTAGCATGTCTTATTTCAATTCCACATTCTCAATGCATCACATTCTCACTGATGACGCTGTTCTAAAATATATGTTTTGATATTTAGACCAAATAAAATCTCATGTATTTGTGTTTCTTAAACTTTAGACAATTTTAGTCTTAAGGACTCTCTTTGTCATTTATTTTGATAATAACATCCAACAGTCAACAAACATGCATCACCAAATCTGCAAATTCTTTTAAAAGTCATGGTGTCAAGCCACAGTGTCATTTCCACCACAACACGAAAGGATGTACTTTTTTCTTTAATAACATTCTATGCTAGAAATGAGAATGATGCACATGACTTTAGATGTTTTTTTTTTTTTAAAGGCCTTAATGTCGCTGAGCCTGTAGCTAGCATCAAATAATATTAACAAAATTTTATTTTCATGCTTTTTGAGAAGTAGCAAGAACGAACGTAGAAAACATGATACAGTTTCCAAGAGCTTCAAATAGGCTAATGGGGAAAAAAGTGGTTTGTTGGAATATAAGTCAAACTAAATCTAAAAGCTGAACTGAAATCTAAAGAAAATCCCGTTAAATTGAAAATAATTATGTCATACCTCCATGTGCACCTGTAGCCAGGATGAAGCACAACATTACAAGGACCGACCACGTACATTCAGAAGACATCGAGCTCAGTGCTGAAGACCACACAAACTCACAAGACCCTCTGTGAACAACCATTCATGAGATTTTAAGCGTTACCTTCCCATTTTACTTCCTTACTGAGAAATTCAAGTCACTCTTTTATCATTTAGCTAGACAGGTGGAAAATAACGTGCTCTACAACAAACGAAGCTGTATAGTTCAGCAGTATACACGTATTATATTACGATAGAAGGGCGTTTGTCACGTCGCGTCAATGTCGCGTAATTTTGAGACTTGAAGACCAGAACGGTTCATCAGTTGAGATAACACTTTTAACACTTTTCAAGATTTGATGGTATATAACATAGCTGTATACTTACCCCTGCCCATGGGACAGAACTGTTCGGTTTGGTCATTGGTGCTGATTGTGAGTTGTAATGTGGCAGTTGAGCCGTCAAGCGCATCTCCTCCCTCTCCTGTTGAAGAACAGAGAGCGCGCGACGTCCTGTGTGATTTGTAACGAACGAGCGCCAGTGACATCAGTAACTTCTACACTCCGTGTACTGTAGGATACACTTAGTCAGGAATGTTTTTGTTCGTGTCTGTATTGTGAAGTGCAGATAAAGCACTAATCATAACGGTCATTATACAGTCATGCATTGCATTTTGAGGTCTGTTTTTTCTTTCTTTCTTTTTTAGCAAGGTGAGAATATAAAAACCAAAAAAAATCCTGTAGTACTAGTAAAGCTATACGCTTAAACTTTGTTAATCATAACTTAATAATTTAATCATTAACAGAATTGAACCTGATATAATTGAAAAATAATTTTCCTATTAGTGTAACCATTAAAAAAAAGGTTTATCAGATTGATTAACATGAAAATATTTATGAAACATTTCAATTAGAGGGGAAAAAACTGAATAAAACTGTAGAATTTTTTTAATAAATTAGTCAGTTTTCATGCAAGAACATGGATGTTTGCAGATGTTTGAAAATGGCATGTTTAATGTTTTATCCAATTAGCCTAATGCATAAATGATGGGAACAAAAATGTAGCCTACTGCATAACAGGAATGATTCAAAAAGTGCTGCAGTGCAAAATAACAAACCAAATAACAACCACTCGCGCACCAATAACTAATGATATTTTTTAAGTTAAATTAACATAACATCTAAAGCAATGTACAAAAAAACCGTTTCATCAGTGCAATAACATATATCAGGGATAACAATAATCTATACCTGAAATATAGTTTTTTATATTTTCATATAATTTATTGTTATTTAAATATATGTTTTTGCCTTGATATTAGGTTTCCCACTCATCTATAATAGAGGACACACAAACACACACACACACACACACACACACACACACACACACACACACACACATATATATATGTGTGTGTGTGTGTGTGTGTGTGTGTGTGTGTGTGTGTGTGTGTGTGTGTGTGTGTGTGTGTGTGTGTGTGTGTGTGTATGTGTGTGTGGTTATGTTCAATTTGAGGTCTGAGAAATTTAAAGGGGTCATATGATGCTGCTAAAAAGAACATCATTTTGTGTATTTGGTGTAATGAAATGGGTTTATGCGGTTTAAGGTAAAAAAAAAAAAAAAACATATTATTTTCCACATACTGTACATTTTTGTTCTCCTCTATTCCCCGCCTTCTGAAACGCATGGATTTTCACAAGGCTCATTGCTCTGGAAAGCGAGGTGTGCTGTGATTAGCCAGCTATCCAGCGCATTGTGATTGGCCGAATGCCTCAAGCGTGTGACGGAAATGTTACGCCTCTTAACATATTGTGATGAGTGACGAGACATTAACATAAAACCCATTATAAACGTGATATAAACATGATTTCTAGTTGTGTCTTCTTTTGGAAGGCAAAACTAAGTAGTTTAGCTTTCTCAACAAAACAGCGTCACACACCGCGGCCTTGAGTGAGCAGAGCCCGGAGGCCTAGAGTGAGCCGCGGTCTAGATTGTGAGCCGCGGCCGGCTTGAGTGAGCAGAGGCTGGCGGGTTGAGGCAGATTTTATGAAGGAGCGTACCTTGTGCGTGCGGCAACCACATGTGACGACCCCGGGCTGGACTCTGCTTCCTCCACGGTGAAAGCCCATTCTGCGATCCACAGTGCAAAGTTGATGTATTTCCTCAGCGACCAGCACGGACCAGCTCCAGGCATGAAGAAGCGGATATCGTCCTCTTCTGGAAGGCCAAACAAAGTAGTTTCGCTTTCACAGTGAAAAGCCCAGCGTCTATGGCGGTGGCAACAACAATACTTCAACGAGAATAAAAGTAACGCCTTATTTCATTGTGTGAACATCTGGGCGGCATTATGCAAATCTTCCCACATACTGACGTAGATATGTTGGGGCGTGTTAGAACGAACCGTTTCAGGGGGGCGTGGACAAGTCTCAACTTTTATAAAGAATATCCCTTTGCATTTGAGACTTTAGTCTTTGCAACTTTACAGATCTTCTTTATTCACCAAGAGCTTGTTACACTCCACAGAGAAAGGAAAATTTGAAATCACATCATATGACTCCTTTAATAGCACTTTATTAGCTATTTTTCACATAGTATTAGAAACCTGTTAATGGGGTCCCTGGGACCCTACACAAAAACATTAGTTAATTACAACAGAACATGAAGAATATTTTTTCCTAATAAAGGTTCCAAAAAGGTTGAAGAGGCTGAAAAAACTAAAAACGCCTTTCTCAGGCTTGCATAAGATGTTGCATGTTTTCTCCAAAGCATTTTCTCTGCTCCCAAGTTCAACATATGGCAGCTCTACATTATTTCACTTTACATGCATGGTTATAATCATAAAGGGACAAAATAAGTGCTTTTGTAAGGTCAGAATGCCCACTCTTAAAGTTCCCATACATCATCTTGAAAGGTTTCATCCATTATCACAATAATAGAGTGGAATGTTTATGCAGAGAAGTGTTACACATGAGTTGATGATATCTCCTCACGTGTGAGATGATGAACTGTATTCTGAAGGGTGACATGAGTAGCTACTTTCTCAGGAAGTTTTAAAAACAGCTTTGCGGTGCAGGTGTCTCTGCAGGATGGTGTGTAACTGAGAACAAAAATGATCCACTTGAGACTCACAATGGTATAAATAACATGTCAGGTTAACAAGGTTATACATGTCAAAAGCAGCGTGTCAATTGCAGCTTTGCAGGTTTTTAATATGTTCTATCCACCATCTGATTGTGTCAAAGATTATATGCAGTTATATTCCCACTGCAAGAATGTAATACATCAGATTTTATTCATTGATTGGTTAAAACATTCATAAAGCGATTTGTAAAGTGATTTGTATTTTACACAAGAAAATCATAGCTCTTGAATGTATATACACTTGAAATGTACCACCACTCCTGTAAACTAGCACTGAAATATAAAGGTGTGGTTCCTGCTCACTGAGCTTTGAAACACCTGCAGCTGTGGAACAAGAAATGTATTAGTTCCTTTAAAATATCATGCTTACTTTTCTACTGAAATCTATATTTAGTGGGCCAGCATACATTCAGGAAGTCCTTTGTTAGTATGAGCGGAATGTCACACACACACACACACACACACACACACACACACACACACACACACACACACACACACACACACACACACACACACACACACACACACACACACACACACACACACAAAAACACACACACACAAAAAAAAAAAAAAAAAAAAAAAAAAAAAAACAAACACATACATACATACACTGAACAAAATTATAAACGCAACACTTTTGTTTTTGCCCCCATTTTTCATGAGCTGAGCTCAAAGATCTAAGACTTTTTCTATGTTTACAAAAGGCCTATTTCTCTCAAATAATGTTCACAAATCTGTCTAAAAATGTGTTAGTGAGCACTTCTCCTTTGCCGAGATAATCCATCCACCTCACAGGTGTAGCATATCAAGATGCTGATTAGACAGCATGATTATTGCACAGGTGTGCCTTAGGCTGGACACAATAAAAGGCCACTCTAAAAATGTGCAGTTTTATCACACAGTACAATGCCACAGATGTTGCAATTTTTGAGGGAGTGTGCAATTGGCATGCTGACTGCAGGAATGTCCACCAGAGCTGTTTCCCGTGAATTGAATGTTTATTTTTCTACCATAAGCCGCCTCTAAATGTGTTTCAGAGAATTTGGCAGTACATCCAACCGGCCTCACAACCACAGACCACGTGTAATCACACCAGCCCAGGACCTCCACATCTAGTATCTTCACCTCCAAGATTGTCTGAGACCAGCCACCCGGACAGCTGCTGCAACAATCAGTTTGCATAACCAAAGAATTTCTGCACAAACTGTCAGAAACGGTCTCAGGGAAGCTCATCTGCATGCTCGTCATCCTCATCGGGGTCTAGACCTGACTGCAGTTCATCGTCGTAACCGACTTGAGTGGGCAAATGCTCACATTCGATGGCATCTGGCACTTTGGAGAGGTGTTCTTTTTTACGGATAAATCCTGGTTTTCACTGTACAGGGCAGACGGCAGACAGCATGTATGGCGTCGTGTGGGTGAGCAGTTTGCTGATGTCAACGTTGTGGATCGAGTGGCCCATGGTGGAGGTGGGGTTATGGTATAGGCAGGTGTATGTTATGGACAATGAACACAGGTGCATTTTATTGATGGCATTTTGAATGCACAGAGATACAGTGACGAGATCCTGAGGTCCATTGTTGTGCCATTCACCCCCCCCCCAGGACCCCCCAATACAGTAAAACTGCACATTTTAGAGTGGCCTTCTATTGTGGCCAGCCTAAGGCACACCTGTGTAATAATCATGCTGTCTAATCAGCATCTTGATATGCCACACCTGTGAGGTGGATGGATTATCTCAGCAAAGAAGTGCTCACTAACACAGATTTAGACAGATTTGTGAACAATATTTAAGAGAAACAGGCCTTTTGTGTCCATAGAAAAAGTCTTCGATCTTTGAGTTCAGCTCATGAAAAATTGGGGAAAAAACAAAAGAGTTGCATTTATAATTTTATTCAGTGTATATACAGTGGGTATAGAAAAGAATCCCCCCTTTTAAATAATCACATTTTGTTGCTTTACAGCCTGAAATGAAGATGGACACAGTTTTTGTTTTATCCAGCTGTATTTACTCAGTGCAACTTTCAACCATCCAAGTGAAAGGTATAACACCAATATGTCAGAAAAATAAATAAATAAAAAACTAGAATCACTGAGTTGGAAAAAGAATCACCCCCCTCCTAAAAATGACTTGTAAACTCAATCAGATGTAGCTAATCACCTTCTCAATGGCACACAAAGCCATTTGACTTTCAACTGTGATCAGCTGTATCATTTTTGACTCAACATGAAAAGTGCTAAACTATGGGTGGCAAGGCACTGTCAAAAGATCTCTGGGATAAGTTGTGGACAGGCACAAGTCAGGAGATGGATGCAAAAAAAAAAATTCAAAGGTTTATCAATGCCTAGAAGCACAGTGAAGTCTATTATTAAGAAGTGGAAGGTATTTGGTACAATGCAAACCCTCCCTGGATCAGGATGTCCCTCCAAACTGGATGAAAGAGCCAGGAGGAAACTGGTCAAATAGGCTACCAAGAGGCCTTTAGCAACTCTGAAGCAGCTGTGGGAATTTATGACAAAGAGTGGTCATTGTGTGCATGTGACAACAATATCACAAATTCTCCATAAATGTGGCTTGTATGGGAGGGTTGCAATAAAAAAGCCACTTCTCAAGAAAGGCCACATGCAGTCATGACTGAGCTTTGCCAAAACATACCTTGAAGATTCTGAGGCAGATGCAACTAAAATTTAATTATTTGGCCTTAACACCAAACAATATGTCTGGTGGAAATACAATACAGTTCAACATCCAAAAAACAGCATTACAGTAAAACACAGAGGTGGTAATATCCTGTTATGAGGGTGTTTCTCTGCAGCAGGGACTGGAGCACTTGTCAGGATAGAAGGAAAAATAGATGAGGCAAAATACCGTCAAATTCTTGAGGAAAATCTACTAGCCTCTGCAGGAATATATATATATATATATATATATATATATATATATATATATATATATATATATATATATATACAGGTGCACCCGGAGCAGTGGGCAGCCATTTTTTTGCTGCGGTGCCCGGGGAGCAGTTGGGGGTTCGGTGCCTTGCTTAAGGGCACCTCAGTCATGGTACTGAATGTGAGAGAGATTGCTGGACACTTAATTGCATTTTAATTACATTTTGGACACTTAATTGCATGTTAATTACATTTTGGACACTTAATTGCATGTTAATTACAATTAAATCGTATTATAGTTTACATTTATATTTAATGCAATTAGTTGAACATAATTTTTGGACCTACTTAAGTAGGTCATTTTATGCACTTTTTTATTGTAATTTGTACTTGTTTTAACTGTACTTAAGTGTGTTAAACATAATCATGAAAGTGTTTAAGTACACTCAAAGGGTTTTTTTTTTGTCAAAATATATTCTCTTAACCAAGTTTATGATTCATTGACTACTTTACATTGAAATGCTGAACTTACTGAAATTCTTCTTGACAGGTAAGGTAAAATGTTTTTGCAACATGTTAACTCTTTACTTTCAAGCCCCAGATAACAAAGAAGATACTGTAAGGATAATCTTAAGGGGATTTTTTTTAAAAGTTGTGCAAAAATATGCTTTATATTTGGGATTACGCTAGGTGAGACCAGTGGAGCAAATACTACAGACAGTGGCTTTTTATTTAGTTAATATTATATATATGGTGGAATGGGAAATTCGCATCATGGATGTGCAGCCGACAAATCTGCAGCAACTCCGTGATGCTATCATGTTAGTATGCACCAAAATCTCTGAGTAATGTTTCCAACACCATGCTGAATCTATGCCACGAAGAATTAAGGCAGTTCTGAAGGCAAAAGGGGGTCCAACCCGGTACTAGCAAGGTGTACCTAATAAAGTGGCCGGCGAGTGTGTGTATATATATATATACACACACACATATATATATATATATATATATATATATATATATATATATATATATGTATATAGATTTGAAATACACCACAAGTGCACATTCAGTACAATTAAGCAGAAAAAAGTGCAGTGTGTCAGTCATGTATCTTTTCTTTTGTATCAATACAGTATTCAAGAGGAAGACGTTACTATGAATAAATTGATCAGCAACATACAGTACAAACTTACTTTAGATACTATCCGCAGAGTGAGCGGAAACCACAATGTGATTTAGAGGTATCTGACTAAAGCCACAAAATAGCAGACAAGATGTAGACAATACAGAGAAAATAGAGTATCATCACTGTAAAATATTTGAAAAAAAAAAAATACCTTAATGCTTTATGTACAAGATGATGTCATACAAGATCCTGTATATGCTTGTGTTTATGGCCAAATCACATCCATGCACATATAGTTCAGAAGTAATCTTGCCAAATGATATTTCTTAAAAATGTGTTCTAAAGAGTGCCTAACCCTCTTCTGGAACTGAAAAACTCTGGCAAAGCCCTTGTGGGGAGTATGGGCTGGAATCAAAGACAGGCCCTCTGAGGCAGCTCTCCAGGCCATTGGGAAGTACAGTTTGACTTGTGAAAGTGCTCTGATTTACATCTCCTGTTTCCACAGTCCTCTCATTCTCTTCCATTCCTCCATCCTTACTGGAGGCTGTCTGAGGGGGAGCGAGGAGATCTTCAAGAATGCCCAAAGATCCTAGTGCTCCATCCATAGCTAAGAAGCTATTAAGACGCCCATGTATCACGGGAATACAGGTTAAATCCCAGTTGAAGTCATGATGTGATGGAGAATCCAACAAAGGGAACTGGTCCTCCTCCTTTAGCTCTTCCTCTGTAGTCTCAGAGAAGTCTTCATTTCTTTGTGAAGCTGTCAATAGCTGAGGTTTATAAGGAGAATCAATGCAAAACTGGTCTGTCGTTGGCATTTCTGTGCCATGAAGCACAGTTGGATAAGAGTCTTGCCTCTCCAAAGACAGACTGACTTCCTCAATGGGAGTTAAAGGAGGATCACTGTCTCCAGGAAGAGATCCCCAAGGGCCATAGCGGTCGTCCTGAGAGCAAAAAAAAAAAAAAAAAGTGGAATTGTCAAGTTTAGAGATGCGGTATCAAAACAATGTCAACCTATGACATTATTTTTTGCAAAAACAGGTGCAATATTGTATCATTATTTTAATGCATAATAATATATATTCTCTGCATTTGTAAATCAAGACAATGATAGCTTTAGGATGTGTGGTCTGCTTTTTTCACTTTGTCCTTAACTATTTTTTTTTACAACCATCTTTACAATTAAAAGCATGGTGTATAGCCACCAGTTACCTATATACTGACAACAGCTAATAGATTTAGCAATCAAATCTCTATATATAACAGGCATAAACATGGGATAAGGCCTCAGAAAGGTTGAGAACCACTTCAGAACTCTGTTATTGTGTTAAATCTTATTTTACAGTTTCGTATAATTAAAGTTCAGTTTATTCCTTTAATTGTTGACGGATACTGAGGTCATGTATATGACATTTCTGCTACTGTGTTTCATAGTGGGGGAAATTCTGGTGGAAAATTTTCAAAAAAATATGAAATGTTTTGTATTTTTGAAAGGTTTCATTTTCAGGCTGTCCACATGCCAAACAGGATACCGAATCATTTTTCTCGTCCAGTGGATTTGTGAATGCTGCTTTTCTATAATACAATTGATGCCAGCAGATACTTAGCTGTTATGTTGAGGTTCCGTGACCTCCTGAAGTTCAGTATGCTTCAGAAGTGTGAAAATAGAGTACTTCTATTTGAACACAATGTGCCTGACCTTTGAATTGTAAGGTAACCCCATCCAGGCTTATGAGCTACCAACTAAACCCACATCACAAGATTACTTGTGTTGTATTTGTTTTAAAGAAGGCCTCCAAACTCATAATACTGCAATATGATTATTACATTTAACTAAAATATATAAATGTATAAATAAACATTATTACCTTTAGCAGTTTTATAGCATTGCTGTTATCAAATTTCGGTAGATTTTCGAAAATCCAAGAGACTCCAATGGACATGCACATTTTCATCATTCTGTAAAGAGAGTTTTTTTGAGAAATAAAATAACAATTAAACACACACACACAACTTACACTCACACTGGCTGTGACTGTAACATTATGAAATACTGCAGACATGAGTTACATTGTGAAACTACTTGCACAAATGAAAGTGCAGACACTAGTAAAATCAAAACCCCTAGTTCAGCACGTAACCTTTGCCGCACACATTTCATGTACATCAGGTTGGCCAGGATCACCATAGGAACAGCAGCAGCAAAACAAATTCCAGCTATCATTCCACCTAGAATCACATTAAGCACATTAGGATACACAAATGACATTCTATTGTTGGAACAAATCTACATTAACTGTTCCTAATATTTTTGAAATTACTTTATAAGTGCATACTCTATGAATAATGCATGAATATTATTCAGTGTCTTTTGTATGCACAGTATGCAATTCTAACCCTTACCCTAGACAATGAATAATATTGTAGTCTGAATGTGCACTGAACCTCATGCTGATGTTCTTAAAGGGACAGTATGACTTTCTTTCATCAGTAAAACACACACACAAAAAAAATGCTGAACATTTTTTGTTCATACAGTGAAAGTCAATCTGGTCCAGTGCTGCTTTGGATCTCAATGAATTTCACTCTATGGACAAAAACAGTCTTCAAAATATCTTCTTTTGTGTTCCACAGACGAAAGAAAGTTGTACAGTTTTGGAATGACATAAGGATGAGTCTATTTAAGATTTCTATTTTTTTATATAGCAACATCACATCTGCACATCTTCTGCAGAAGCTAGTCAAAGTTTCTATACATACATAATCCAACACTCCTTTATTGCAAAGATCTTTGATCTTTCTCATCTATTTCATAAGGAAAGGCACCTCTTGTCTTGTATGAACCAGTTTGATATAATAATCTGCTGGGACAACAGCAAGTGGCAGGTTTTCCTTTGGGCCCTTCACCCGCAGAATTCCATGCAGAGACCAGGATATCGTAACACTCCTGTTGGCCTCGCAGCTCCCAGCTCAAAGATCTAGGAAATGCATAAGGCACAGTTTCTGCAAAAACACATAGAACATGATGAGATGAAGAGGGTTTCTTCCAGGATGTTTCTTTCAGCAGAAAAAGAATTAAACATTGTTTTGCATCACTCACACTCTACTTTAGCAATGAGTAGTTAGCTGATTGACAGTTTGTCTTTGAACCAGGTTTTATGGTTAAGGGTCAAAGATCTTACAGTAACTCTGTAGAATGAAGCATGAAAGTTAAAATGCTCATGTAACTGTTCAGCAGGGTGGAGATATTTAACACTGACAGAAAGCTGTTATGTACTTTTCTGTCTGTTCTGCGTTTTTTGACAATACCGTTATGCCACTGGATAATAACAGACATTTTTAGTTACTGATGTCTGTTTAACAGCTTGGTTGGAGTAGCTTATGTTGGAGACAGAAACATTTGCACACAGCCACATGCTTTCCGCTGTTGTCTCTACTTCCTGTCATGCCCTGAAGCCACATGTTAAGAATAGCTGCTGAGTCTCATTTGTGCCAGCCGGAGCTGTAACTTTAAAGACACAAAATGACACAGAAGACGGAGGTCCTCAAGAGATTCTAGTGAGACTCTAGAGAATCCGTGAATACACTGATGCCCAGCAGGATCAGACAGGACATATAAACGCCCACTAACATATAAATCACAGGTTATGCTCTAATAATTTTGTGTGACCACAAGTATTTAATAATGTTAGAAATTGAAAGTCACATGCTACAGTTTTAAGCATGTAAAACCCATCTGTGAATAGTTTTCAGTTTCAGTTCAATCTGACATGTGGGCCTGTCCCTTTGAGAGTGACATCTTTTTTTCCAACACCTCTACATTTTTTTTTTTTTTTTTTTTTTGCAGTAGTAAAATATTACCTCAACACTATGATAAATAACAACAACAATCTTAGACTGTAGATCAAGTTCAGCTGGATTTTCAAAACAGAAAAACAGCCCTGTATTAAAATATAGTTGAACTGGTAGAACTACAATACTGTTTAAAGGTTTTGGGTCAGTAAGATTTCTTTGTTTAAAGAATTAATTTTATTAAGCAAGCATGTGTTAAATTGATTAAAATGACATAAGTCTTTTACATTGTCACAAATATATATATATATATATATATATATATATATATATATATATATATATATATATATATATATATATATATTATATATATATATATATATATATATATATCTATATATATATATTATATATATATATATATATGAAGTGTACAGATGCAAAAGCCTTTAAGTGACATCTGAAATTTTCATCTAAAATAAGCATTTTATCAGGCTCCAATATTTATGTTTATTTATTTCACTTTAATGGCATGGAAAAGTATGGAGCCCCACACATGGCATGACATGGTGTGGGGTAGTTGTGGCCTAATGGTTAGAGAGTTTGACAACCCTAAGGTTGTGGGTTCAAGTCTCGGGCTGGCAATACCATGACTGAGGTGCCCTTGAGCAAGGCACCGAACCCCCAACTGCTCCCCGGGTGCCGCAGCATAAATGGCTGCCACTGCTCCGGGTGTGTGTTCACGGTGTGTGTGCGTTCACTGCTGTGTGTGTGCACTTTGGATGGGTTAAATGCAGAGCACGAATTCTGAGTATGGGTCACCATACTTGACTGTATGTCACGTCACTTTCAAATGGTATGCAGGAAAAAATAGCATGCAAAACTGTGCGCACGATTTACTATTTTGTTCCCTCGATTTATAAATTGTTTGCATGATTTACTAATTTGTTCCCTGATTTGCTAAATCGTGCACACGATTTATAAATCGAGAGAATGAATTAGTAAATTGTGTGCACGATTTAGCAAATCGAAGGAACGAAATAGTAACCATGTGCATGTTTTAGTCCACTGAGGGAATGAATTAATAAATTGAGCACACGATTTTTTTTTTTCTTTCATGTCATGTGTGGGGCTCCGTAGAAAATGACTTTTACATTGCCATCAAAGTAAAATTACTGAACCTAAACATAGAATCCTGATAAAAATTTTAGAATATATATATATATATATATATATATATATATATATGTGTGTGTGTGTGTGTGTGTGTGTGTGTGTGTGTGTGTGTGTGTGTGTGTGTGTGTATCCAATAAATGCCGTTCATTTGAACTTTCTATTAATCAAGGAATCCTGAAAAAAAAATCTATCACAGTTTCCCCAATAATATTAAGCAGCACAATATTTTAAATATTGATAATAATATTTTTTTTTTCTTGTGCACCAAATCAACATATTAGAATGATTTCTGAATTATCATGTGACAGTGAAGACTGGAGTAATGACTGCTAAAAAAAAAATCAACTTTCCCATTACATGAATAAATTACATTTTAAATTATAATAAAATATAAAACAGTTATTAAAAAATAGTTAATACTTTTACTGTTTTTTGATCAAATAAATGCAGCTATGGTGAGTGAGACTTTAAACAATCTTACAGACCCTAAACTGGTCAGCTGGTTTGTTGGTTATTTAAGATTCCAGTGAAGCTTGTTTCATACTCAATTTCATATTTTGTTGCATCAGGGTATGACTAAAAAAAAAATAAAGTAAAAAAGATTCTAAGCCGGTTTGAGCTGGTCTGAAGACTGGTCCTGCTAGACTGTAGGCTTTATAAGGTGTTTTTTTTTTTTTTTTTGGCACTTTTCAGCTGGTAAGTAGTAGATCAGTTGGCCTCCCAGCTAAACCAGTTAAAACCCAAGCTTTGCCAGGCTGGAAGTCCAGCTAAAACCAGCAGCTTAGTCTTATGCTGGTATAGATTTTTTTAAATGTATTTTTTTATAAGCATGGATATATATATATATATA
The DNA here is from genome assembly GCF_018340385.1 of Cyprinus carpio. Taxonomy (NCBI): domain Eukaryota; kingdom Metazoa; phylum Chordata; class Actinopteri; order Cypriniformes; family Cyprinidae; genus Cyprinus; species Cyprinus carpio. Next base: position 21,960,973 of record NC_056577.1, on the reverse strand, counting down.
TATATATATATATATATATATATATATATATATATATATATATTATAACCGTGTTAGTTGCTCATAAAATCATTAACTTATTTACACTAAATTGTTTGCAATCATAGTTCAGCAACACACAGAACATCAGTTTTAGACCAGTAGTGTAGAAGTGTAGGGGAGTGGGGTTACTGGAAGAGGATGTGAACTCTTTCAGTAAATGGTGGAAAACCCTGCTGTCAAACTGTGGGTGTGACAGTGATGAGTCTCAAACCAAACACAGGTAAAGTCTTTCCACTCTGCTAAATGCACAAAGGTGCACTGCATCACTTGTGGAGTGAGGTTAAAGACACCAAAGGTGTTGAGAAAAAGACAAAAACAACAACAACAAAAAAAAAAAACAGTTTTTTTATATTGAGACAGCATTAACAAACAAACAAAAAGTTCTGATTCTGTTTGTACAAACCATGTGACTTCTCCCTGCAGGCACACTGACACAAACCACAGCCTAACACACTTACACAGTTGTTATACTCACGGTTCTGAAGAAGTCTCTTGTCAACATTTCTCTGGAAGTAAATGGTGTAGTTTCTGATGAATCCCCTTTGGTTTTCACGGTTGAGTTCTTCCCACTGGATCAAAATCAGTTTTTCCCCTATATTGGTTATTGATACATCTGGACCAGCTAGAGGCTCTGAAAAAGAAACAACAGGGTGAATTAAGAGATTAAGTGACACTTCAATCTCTGAGCAGGAAAATGTTTCAAAAATAATAAAAACTAACATTTAACCTTTTTAAATGCTACTGTTTTTAATAAACTCATATAACTGACTTCTTTTTGCAAATTCACTGTCATCGCCCTCTTGTGGCTATTTAGAGGGAGAGCAGGGGTTCTTGCAACACTTTTTTTGAAACATTCTCTAAAACATCTTTGACATATTAGTAACTGTAATAATGTTAATCAAATGTATAACTTAATTGAGTCAGATATAGTTAAACGTAGTTATGTGTTATCAATATGAAAAAAAAATCTTTAAAATGTAAAGTTAGGATAAAACCTCATCCAGACTTTAAGTGTAACATAAACATGAACAGTTATGGAAAATGTTTATATATACTGTGGTTGAAAAGTTTAGGTTCAGTGCTTTTTATAATTGATACTTTTGTTAAGCAAAGATTAAATCAACACATTAAAAAATACATTTAAATATTACAAAATATTTTTTATTTCAAATAAATGCTATTATTTTGAATTTTCTATTCACCAAAAAATAAAAAATAAATAAACATCCTAAAAAATGTACCATTAAAAAAATCTAATAAATGCCTTTAGGTGAGCAAAAGAGACTTCTTTTAAAAACATTGAAACATATGACTGTACTGAGCTTTAAGTTATTACTAGTAGTACATTTTAGTAATAATTATCTCACCTACTAAATTTTTACACAAAACCAGAAACAGGTGTGCTTTTGTCAGTAGTTTCCTAGCAATAATAATAATAATAATAATAATAATATAGCATATAAGCAACAACATAAAGCTCTCACAGAGGTTGAAAGAAAGAGAGAAAAACTGCAAATATAGTAATCATGTACTTACCTCTCTTCCTTTGCATAAACCTGAACAAATGCAGGGTCTGAAACTCCACTGGCTTCTTCAGTATATAATGAAATGTTTATACAGGACTCCGGCTGCATACCTGCAAGAACAAGTTCAGAATTGTTTAAGGACTTTATGATGAAACTTTAATAATGAATATTATTATATGAACTACATTAATCTACAAAACATAATATATTTACTGTGTTTTTAAACCATTTTAATTATTTAAACCTTAGATGTTATGATCAATAGCAAAAACTCTTACCTTTTAGGAATGTAAAATTATATTTTTTTCCTAATCTCTTCCATTCTAAGTGCACTGGGCTCTGTTGCCACTGCACAACAAACCCAGGAATGCCCTTCAGCTCCTCACTGTACTGAGACACATCCCATGCTAGACGCACACTGCCCCCTGCTGCTGGAACTAAATGTGTTATCATGGGGGCTGGTTTACCTGGGACACACATGCAAATGAGTACTATCACTTTCTGTGAGTCCTACAAAACTTAATAAATAAATAACCAGGTTCTCACCTGTATACTTCAAGCTTACAGGTGCAGGCGGGGAGGACCCAGCTGCTGTAACAGCACTGACATTAACCTCAGCTGTGTTCAGCTGAAGAGTCTGATGAGTGACATGAGCTGAGCAATACACTTCATGGATCTTGCCTTCTTCTTTATAAGATAACTTGTAATTTAACAAAATCTCCACTGTAATATTCTGGTTTATAGTTGAAGCAGCACAATATTTTAAATATTGATAATAATATTTTTTTTTTCTTGTGCACCAAATCAACATATTAGAATGATTTCTGAATTATCATGTGACAGTGAAGACTGGAGTAATGACTGCTAAAAAAAAAATCAACTTTCCCATTACATGAATAAATTACATTTTAAATTATAATAAAATATAAAACAGTTATTAAAAAATAGTTAATACCTTTTACTGTTTTTTGATCAAATAAATGCAGCTATGGTGAGTGAGACTTTAAACAATCTTACAGACCCTAAACTGGTCAGCTGGTTTGTTGGTTATTTAAGATTTCCAGTGAAGCTTGTTTCATACTCAATTTCATATTTTGTTGCATCAGGGTATGACTAAAAAAAAAATAAAGTAAAAAAGATTCTAAGCCGGTTTGAGCTGGTCTGAAGACTGGGTCCTGCTAGACTGTAGGCTTTATAAGGTGGTGTTTTTTTTTTTTTTTTTTGGCACTTTTCAGCTGGTAAGTAGTAGATCAGTTGGCCTCCCAGCTAAACCAGTTAAACCCAAGCTTTGCCAGGCTGGAAGTCCAGCTAAAACCAGCAGCTTAGTCTTATGCTGGTATAGATTTTTTTAAATGTATTTTTTATAAGCATGGATATATATATATATATATATATATATATATATATATATATATATATATATATATATATTATAACCGTGTTAGTTGCTCATAAAATCATTAACTTATTTACACTAAATTGTTTGCAATCATAGTTCAGCAACACACAGAACATCAGTTTTAGACCAGGAGTGTAGAAGTGTAGGGGGAGTGGGGTTACTGGAAGAGGATGTGAACTCTTTCAGTAAATGGTGGAAAACCCTGCTGTCAAACTGTGGGTGTGACAGTGATGAGTCTCAAACCAAACACAGGTAAAGTCTTTCCACTCTGCTAAATGCACAAAGGTGCACTGCATCACTTGTGGAGTGAGGTTAAAGACACCAAAGGTGTTGAGAAAAAGACAAAAACAACAACAACAAAAAAAAACATTGTTTTTTATATTGAGACAGCATTAACAAACAAACAAAAGTTCTGATTCTGTTTGTACAAACCATGTGACTTCTCCCTGCAGGCACACTGACACAAACCACAGCCTAACACACTTACACAGTTGTTATACTCACGGTTCTGAAGAAGTCTCTTGTCAACATTTCTCTGGAAGTAAATGGTGTAGTTTCTGATGAATCCCCTTTGGTTTTCACGGTTGAGTTCTTCCCACTGGATCAAAATCAGTTTTTCCCCTATATTGGTTATTGATACATCTGGACCAGCTAGAGGCTCTGAAAAAGAAACAACAGGGTGAATTAAGAGATTAAGTGACACTTCAATCTCTGAGCAGGAAAATGTTTCAAAAATAATAAAAACTAACATTTAACCTTTTTAAATGCTACTGTTTTTAATAAACTCATAAACTGACTTCTTTTTGCAAATTCACTGTCATCGCCCTCTTGTGGCTATTTAGAGGGAGAGCAGGGGTTCTTGCAACACTTTTTTTGAAACATTCTCTAAAACATCTTTGACATATTAGTAACTGTAATAATGTTAATCAAATGTATAACTTAATTGAGTCAGATATAGTTAAACGTAGTTATGTGTGTTATCAATATTAAAAAAAAATCTTTAAAATGTAAAGTTAGGATAAAACCTCATCCAGACTTTAAGTGTAACATAAACATGAACAGTTATGGAAAATGTTTATATATACTGTGGTTGAAAAGTTTAGGTTTCAGTGCTTTTTATAATTGATACTTTTGTTAAGCAAAGATTAAATCAACACATTAAAAAATACATTTAAATATTACAAAATATTTTTTATTTCAAATAAATGCTATTATTTTGAATTTTCTATTAACCAAAAAATAAAAAATAAATAAACATCCTAAAAAATGTACCATTAAAAAAATCTAATAAATGCCTTTAGGTGAGCAAAAGAGACTTCTTTTAAAAACATTGAACATATGACTGTACTGAGCTTTAAGTTATTACTAGTATTACATTTGAGTAAGAATTATCTCACCTACTAAATTTTTACACAAAACCAGAACAGGTGTGCTTTTGTCAGTAGTTTCCTAGCAATAATAATAATAATAATAATAATAATAGCATATAAGCAACAACATAAAGCTCTCACAGAGGTTGAAAGAAAGAGAGAAAAACTGCAAATATAGTAATCATGTACTTACTCTCTTCCTTTGCATAAACCTGAACAAATGCAGGGTCTGAAACTCCACTGGCTTCTTCAGTATATAATGAAATGTTATACAGGACTCCGGCTTGCATACCTGCAAGAACAAGTTCAGAATTGTTTAAGGACTTTATGATGAAACTTTAATAATGAATATTATTATATGAACTACATTAATCTACAAAACATAATATACTGTGTTTTTAACCATTTTAATTATTTTAAACCTTAGATGTTATGATCAATAGCAAAACTCTTACCTTTTAGGAATGTAAAATTATATTTTTTTCCTAATCTCTTCCATTCTAAGTGCACTGGGCTCTGTTGCCACTGCACAACAAAACCCAGGATGCCCTTCAGCTCCTCACTGTACTGAGACACATCCCATGCTAGACGCACACTGCCCCCTGCTGCTGGAACTAAATGTGTTATCATGGGGGCTGGTTTACCTGGGACACACATGCAAATGAGTACTATCACTTTCTGTGAGTCCTACAAAACTTAATAAATAAATAACCAGGTTCTCACCTGTATACTTCAAGCTTACAGGTGCAGGCGGGAGGACCCCAGCTGCTGTAACAGCACTGACATTAACCTCAGCTGTGTTCAGCTGAAAGAGTCTGATGAGTGACATGAGCTGAGCAATACACTTCATGGATCTTGCCTTCTTCTTTATAAGATAACTTGTAATTTAACAAATCTCCACTGTAATATTCTGGTTTATAGTGCTGTAAAAAGGAGAAATAAATAGTCAACAAGTGAGTTCATGTTGAGGGCAAAGGCCTGTGAGATTAAAAATTGTTCTTTTTAGTCAGTTCTTTCAATGAGCTGCCTGACTGAGAATGAATGATTCATTCTCAAACTGGACTGCTCCAGTTCACAAACTCGCTTCTTGAGTGGGATGGAGAAATAAAGGCATGGTCCACCCAAAAATTCTCTCATTATGGTTAATAGTAAAAAAATGTCATTTATATTTATATAGTTATAATTTTTTTTCTTACAACTATCAGTTCACTTCAGAAAACACTGATTCATCAACTGTAGTCTTACAGATTACCGTCATATTTGCTTTGCATGTTTTTTTAAGCACCAACTATGACTCTTTGCATATTATGAACTCACAGTAATGGATAATTGGATAATTTGGTTTGGTTAGAGTAGCCCTTTAATTTTCAGTCTGTTCCTCACATAAAGCTAAAGTGTGTCTTCAAAATACCAGGAATACAGTGTACAGACTAATATCTTTTTCTTTTCTTTTTTTTTTTATTCCACAGAAAGAAGGTCATGAGCACTTTTAAAAATCATGGTTCCAAAGAGGGGTTTTCGACGCAGTACCATAGAAGAACTGTTTTAAGTTCCCCAAACAACAATTTAGTAATCAGTTCTGTTCAGTTCAGATTGATTTAAAGAAAGCTGCTTCTGAGAATGACACTTAGATCTGTATGTAACATGTTTTTCGTTAAAAAAAAAATATGCAGTGGGGTTCAAACATCTGAGACCACATTGACAATCTGGAATTCACTAAGAAAATATGTGACATTGACCATGCATGTAAACTCTTTTGCACAAATAGAGATGCTGACATTTTCAAAAGGAGTTTTATATTTAAATATAATGTATTGCTGTATAATGTGAATTAACTTTCAAAAGTTTTTGAGAACAGATAGATTTTTGTTTTTAAAGAAATGAATAGTTTTATTCAGGAAAGATGCATTTAATTGATCAAAAGTGACAGCAAAGACTTAATTTATTTTTTACTTTACTTAAATATTTCAAATAAATTTAAAACAAATGTTGTTCTTTTGAATTTTTTATTCTTTAAAGAGTCTTGAAAAAAGTATTATGGTTTCCACAAAAGAAAAGAAAACAAAACTGTTTTTATATGATGATAATAATAAGAAGCAATGTTGCTTGAGTGACAAATTACTTATATTTGTTTATAAACATAAAAACCCTTACCAATCCAAAACCGTTTGAAAGTAATTTATGTTATATATAATGTATCCTTTGTTTGAAATCAACAACCTAATTTCATTTTATAATTTATCTGTCCAGTAGGTGGTGCTGTTACCTTCCACAACACTGTGACATTCAGAGGTCCATGAGTACTGGGCCTGTTGATGACTCTCCACACATCAGGTTTGTGTGAGGGTGCTAGAACATATTAAAACAAAATTATTGTCAAAACAATATGCAGGTAAAATACATCGACTAACCTAATGTGACTATAAAGGAATTACCAATTCCTGGGCTGGTTATATTGAAGGGATGACTCCACATGCTGCAGTTTGTTGAAGTAGCGCACACTCTCAGCTCAAACTGATAGGGTATCAATGGTTTTAAGGCTTCCTGCATCAGAATACATCCATCTTGGACCTCCTTCACACTTCCCAGGCTCTAATCAAATAAGATAGCAAAAATCTCTAAGACAGCTAATGGATGGCTTGCTTTTAAAAGGAATAGTTGACCCAAAAATGAAAATTTACTTCACCCTCTGGCCATCCAAGATGTTGAAGAGTTTGCTTCTTCATCAGAACAGATTTGCTCAATTTATCCTCTGCAGTGAATGGGTGCCGTCAGAATGAGCGTTCAAATAGCTGATAAAAACATCACATAATCCAAAGTAATTGACACAGCTCCAGTCCATCAGTTAACATATTGTGAAGAAAAAAACTGTGTGTTTGTAAGAAACAAATCCATCTTTAAGACATTTTTAACTTTAAACCATTGCTTCTGGCTCAGAATATGAACTCTCATTCTGACGGCACCCATTTACTGCAGAGGATCCAGTGGCAAGTCAATTTATGTAGTGTTAAACTTTTCCAAATCTGTTCCTATGAAGAAAAAAACTCATCTACATCTTGGATGGCCCAAGGGTGAGCAAATTCTCAGCAAATTTTCATTTTTGGATGAACTATTCCTATTATGAACTATTATGAACTTGTTTAATATGAGAAATGAGCATTTGACCCTCACCCAGTCCTGGTCATCATGTGCTTCTCTGAACCTCAAAATTGGTTTCAGTTTATCTTCTGAGCCATTCCAGTATATTGCAGGAGAAAGAGTGCCATTTTCAAACGCAACTCTTGCTATCTTTGGAGTGCCTGGAATCACTGAACATAAAATCAACATATGATTCAGGCTAAACAAATCTATATCTTGGGATGTCAAAATATATTCTATAGCACTTTTACTGAGTGAAAGAAGACGATCAAGAAACCATTATATGATCAAAATGAGAAAGTGCTTCAGAAATTAGTAAGTGTGTGTAATTTATTCTCTTACCAATGTCCCAGATCGAGAAGTTAAAAGTAGAGTGTGACTCTCCTAATGCATTGTGACCTCTTACATGGACTTTATATGTCATGTTCTCAACAAACAGTGATCGTGGAATTGAGACATGACCATCTTTGTTCATCACATACTGGAAGAACTGGGAAGTTCTGTTGCTTTGCATGGAATAAAGTCATAAGAAACATAAAGCACAAGAAACATTGTTTTCTATTTTTGACTCTATATTTGAGAAAAGTTTCTACTTCCCGACACATTCTTATATGTTAAGCGTACAATACCATCTTTATGTAATCAAAATTTTTAAATAATAAAATTTGAATAAGAAATACTTACTGAAATGTCACTGTGAAATCTGTAAATAAATATGTCTCAGTTGTGACCATCAGAGAGCAGTTAACATACTCTGAATTTTGGTATGTGAAACAGCTGAATTTCGGTTTACCTGGAGGGTCTAAAGCAGAAAATGAATGATAACTGCATTATTCGTAATCAAAATCTGGTCAAAAATAAACTAGCATTTTAAGTAATTAATGATTGGTGAATGTCGTTCATATATTTTTATATATATTTATATTTCATGTACATGATTTATTGATCATTAACAAATGTGCAGGTGTCTCTGAAACTCCTTAAGCTATATTTAACCCTTCAAATCATTTAAATTGATTTAGTCAGTTTGATTCAGTCATATTAAATAATATTTTGACCTGAATAAGCCAGTTATTGAAGATATTATTGCATCTATGGTGCAGAGTGTGTGAATACACATAACATATGAACTTACAGCCAGCCTTGAAGTCTTGACCGCAAACAGTGTGCCATGTGTTTCTCTCCTTCACCTTGCAGAGTAGCCAGAAACTGGGCTGATTGATGACTATTTGTGTTTTTATTACAGAGCAATTAATTGTTTCGAAAATGGTCTGTCCATTGAAGACTATGGCAAAGTGTCTGCCACAGTGCTCAGTGTTTGACTGGCAACCTACAGTCAAGTTGGAGCCCAGGTGGACGACATCTGAATCTACTATCAACTTTCCAACGCAACTGACTCTGTAGCAGTCTAAGCAGAGACAGAAAACCCTATTCAGTTACAAGCTTGTTCATGAAACATATTCAAATGTAATACAAATGCAATCACTTTACTCACCACTGAATTTGCTGCTGAAAAGGAGAAAAAAGACCACCTGCCAGACTCTGATGAAAAAATCCATTTCATGCCTTTCTTGTTCTGGGCCTCAGTGTTGATCATTGAATATTGATTCAAATATTTTTTCCCACACTTCATGCCTAGTCCTTCTTCTATGCTTCTTCTCCTGTCCTCTCTGTTCTCTCAAATGCATTTGCATGAAGCAAATCAGCATGTAGTCAGAAAAAAAAAAAATTGGGTTGCCTTCGGTATCATCATTCCTTTCTAAAGATGTCACGTAAAACAGGTCACATATGTGCATACGAGTATATCAAAGGCATTAAAAAACCACCAAGGTCGAATGTTAACAGAAAATGGTAAGCTTGTGATCTAGTCTGCGTTCTCGTGAGAGATACTTAATGTTACAAGCCTAATCTTTTTTATGTCAGCCTGGTTTTCTCAGAGTTGTCTTGCTCTTTTAAGGGCCAATGACCTAGATTTGTGGTATTTATGCCTGCTCTGAAACTCCGAAGCGTGTGTTTCAACAGTTATGCATCCTACTTATTAAACCACCTTTTTAGTCATCACAGATCATTAACTGCTATCAAACAGTTAATCTACTGTACAGCATACATGAAATGAAATATGCTGATGTTACATTAACTTTACCTTTAAAGTCATGCAATAAAGAATCATGTTAATTCAAATCTAAAACTGAAAAATATGTATTTCAGTAAGATGTGATACATCAAATGGTAGTAGATGAAGGGAATATGTAATAGATATACTGAAAAAGTGAAAACCAAACAAACCTTTTCTAATGCACTTACAAGAGTGATTTCTCCTCAGTTTGGGCTCCTCTGCTGTTTCCATCACAGATGTTCACTAGCTTGATCCACAGGGCTGACAACTTAACATAACAAAGGCACATTTGATGTTATGAGGATGTGAAAACCAGTGGAGGAAGAGAACAATACTCATTAATTCAGTTAAGCTTCCTCATGAAGCCTGATGTAATGACTCTCATTAAACATACATTATACACACAAACTCTGTTGATAGCAAAAATATACTTATACACACTAAAGACAAAAACAACGAAATAAGACTGAATTACCCATGATCTCCTCACATGTTCCCTCTCACATGTGCTCAGCATGTGAATATAACACCACAGAACAGCCTTCCTGCCTGCCCCAGATTTTTGATCTCTTTAAACCTTACTTTCCATCTTAATCTTCAAAGTGTTTCTGGGGAAAACCAACTGACATAGATAAGAATCTAAATACAGAGTAATACAAAGAATGCACTAATAACAGTAGATTAATAGTTATAAGAAGAGGCATTTTTAATAATAATAATAAGAAGAATGATAAATAATAAGAATGATAAACTCTCCATAAACAGTGGGATCAAGTTATTTACTGTAAAGGTGTGGAAACTGAAAAATGAACAAAACAAAAGAAAACAATGAGGTTAGTGTCAGTCCCACAATTACAGTTTGTGTGAAACTGTCACGTCTAAACCACAAAGACAGACCACAAGTCTTAAAGAAAGGAGGAAAGAAAGAAAGAAAGAAAGAAAGAAAGAAAGAAAGAAAGAAAGAGATAAAATATCTCATTGTTTTGTATGTTAAACTTAATAAATTTACCTTAATAACTTTTTCTTTTGTGAACATGAATAGAGACATATTAAAATATGCAAACTTTTTTGTGTTAATCACAAAAAACTCCCCAAATAGTTACTCATATCCTTTGTCACTTCAAAGCATTTGATTAGACAGTTGCTGACCTTTTGACTTTTTCTCAGGAGTCATCTATCTTTAAAGAACCTCTGTTCGATTACTTTAGGATCATTTGAAGTGATGAGAAAGATTCATATACCTATAATATACATATTTATTAAATGGATGATTTATTAGATATCAGATCAGATATCACATTAAATAGCATCAAAGAGAGAGAGTTAAAAAAAAAAACTTAATCATACGTCTGTCCTCATTTTGTAACATAAAAACATCCAGCGTGCACAGAATGTGGTCTTTTGACCTCAATTCATTTTTTAGAAAAAACAGCACCTGCTTCTTTGAACTGTTAATCTACCTAGAAAATGGAAGTTGTTTAAAATTATTAATTGCATGGTGATATAAAATGTGGGCTAATAATCATTTTAGGTTGCACAGTTATAATGAAACTATGTCTTTAATATATATTTTTTTTTATGTGTGTTGTCATTGTTATTGTTGTTTTTATTTAATTTGCACACTACACAAAACAAAATCAAATGAATGTAATAATAGCATTATAAACATAATAACTAAAAAATAATAAAGTATATAGCAATGCATAACTTGCGTCTTTGAGTCTGAAAGGGGGCGTGGTCCTCCAAGGTCCTATGTTGCTATATCAATCAACAGTTAGTTCTGGTCATCAAATGAGAGATCAGAGTCCCGGGTCATGCTCCCTCAAAAGGTTTATTTATTTGATTGTTTGCTTAGATGTTTATTTTTTATAAAATGGTCTTTTGTGCCATCCACACATGCAAAGTTGGTCGATAACATAACTGCAATAAAGTAATAGCCTAGTTAAAGGGGTCTTATTATGCTTTTTCACTTTTTCAACTTAGTCTGTAATGTTGCTGTTTAAGCATAAAAAGATCTGCAAAGTTACAAAGCTCGAAGTCCACTTCAAAAGGAGATATTTTATTTAACAGAAATCACTTTCAAAAATTACAATGAACGACTCGTTTGGACTACACACATATTTTCCGGGATTTGTGACATCACAAATACAGACAAATGGGACGAGACCTGGATGAGCTGCATTAGAGAAGGCAACGAGTGTTATCACTATGTCAGAGACATGCTAGCTTTCCCAAGGCAGACAAACTCAGAGTGGTTACAATCATCCGGGTTTCAATTGCGCTCCAATTGATTTGATTTTGACACAGTATTTACACTAAAGCTTGCAGGCGGCTATAAGGGGCATGACATTTCCTGACCAGGCGCCAAGTGGAGCCAATCACAACACACACTGGCCCAGCTAACCAATCACAGCACATTTCGTATTTCAGAAGGTGGGCCTTCTTTTGATACAGGAACTATTCGAGCCGTTCATGCCAGACTGGGGTGAGATGTGTTGTAATAATGTAAAATATGAGAAACATGTGTTTTCCAAACAATCTAGTGTGAGAGCCTGTTCTAGTACACTCCCAAAACAAAATCAGTACTTTGTAAAAGAGCATAATATGACCCCTTTAACAATTACTTATTTGTTTACATATGTATTTTATATTATTTAGGCACTTATAGGCTATAGTTGTACAAACCCGATTCCAAAAAAAGTTGGGACACTGTACAAATTGTGAATAAAAACAGAATGCAATGATGTGGAAGTTTCAAATTTCAATATTTTATTCAGAATACAACATAGATGACATATCAAATGTTTAAACTGAGAAAATGTATCATTTTAATGGAAAAAATAAGTTGATTTTAATTTTCATGGCATCAACACATCTCAAAAAAGTTGGGAAAAGGCAATGTTTACCACTGTGTGACATCCCCTCTTCTTTTTATAACAGTCTGCAAATGTCTGGGGACTGAGGAGACAAGTTGCTCAAGTTTAGGAATAGGAATGTTGTCCCATTCTTGTCTAATACAGGTTTCTAGTTGTTCAACTGTCTTAGGTCTTTGTCGCATCTTCCTCTTTATGATGAGCCAAATGTTTTCTATGGGTGAAAGATCTGGACTGCAGGCTGGCCATTTCAGTACCCGGACCCTTCTACGCAGCCATGATGTTGTAATTGATGCAGTGTGTGGTCTGGTGTTGTCATGTTGGAAAATGCAAGGTCTTCTCTGAAAGAGCCGACGTCTAGATGGGAGCATATGTTGTTCTAGAACTTGGATATACCTTTCAGCATTGATGGTGCCTTTCCAGATGTGTAAGCTGCCCATGCCACACGCACTCATGCAACCCCATACCATCAGAGATGCAGGCTTCTGAACTGAGTGCTGATAACAACTTGGGTTGTCCTTGTCCTCTTTAGTCCGGATGTCATGGCGTCCCAGTTTTCGAAAAAGAGCTTCAAATTTTGATTCGTCTGACCACAGAACAGTTTTCCACTTTGCCACAATCCATTTTAAATGAGCCTTGGCCCAGAGAAAATGCCTGCACTTCTGGATCACATTTAGATATGGCTTCTTTTTTGACCTATAGAGTTTAAGCCGGCAACGGCGAATGGCACGGTGGATTGTGTTCACCGACAATGTTTTCTGGAAGTATTCTTGAGCCTATGTTGTGATTTCCATTACAGTGGCATTCCTGTATGTGATGCAGTGCCGTCTAAGGGCCCGAAGATCACAGGCATCCAGTGTGGTTTTCCGGCCTTGGCCCTTACGCACAGAGATTGTTCCAGATTCTCTGAATCTTTGGATGATATCCTGCACTGTAGATGATGATAACTTCAAACTCTTTGCAATTTTTATCTGAGAAACTCCTTTCTGATATTGCTCCACTATTTTTCGCCGCAGCATTGGGGGAATCGGTGATCCTCTGCCCATCTTGACTTGTGAGAGACACTGCCACTCTGAGAGGCTCTTTTTATACCCAATCATGTTGCCAATTGACCTAATGAGTTTCAAATTGGTCCTCCAGCTGTTCCTTATATGTACATTTAACTTTTCCGGCCTATTATTGCTACCTGTCCCAACTTTTTTGGAATGTGTAGCATATGAAATCCAAAATGAGCCAATATTTGGCATGACATTTCAAAATGTCTCACTTTCAACATTTGATATGTTATCTATATTCTATTGTGAATAAAATTTGTTAAGATTTGTAAATTATTCCATTCCTTTTTTACTCACAATTTATACAGTGTCCCAACTTTTTTGGAATAGGTTTGTACACAATGTTCTAATTCAACATGCTATGGGTAGTCAGTCTAATTTAACATTATCTTATATAGATATTGTTTATTTCGTATTCCGTAACAGTTCATCCAGCTCTTAAGGATTTAATGCTATTCATTGGAATATGTGAAGGCCAGGTTTTTCCATCACTCATCATTAGAACTTATTTCACACATGGCTGCCGATTCTGATTGTACTTGCTCTTATGAAAATTTACCATAGTTTTTAATCGTAGCATTTGTTATAATAAGGCTAGCCTATTCATTACCAGGCCAATGATGACTTTTTTTTATTAATCTATATAGCATTTGTAATGAAAAACAACAGCTTGTCCTGCACATTTAAAAACAGCATGCCACATGTGTTATATAGCCCAAATCTATAGGGGAAAATCTATTCCCTTATCTATTAGAAATTCTACCACAATGAATAAGCCTACAATAAAACGTGATAATTTCTAGTAAAGGTGGTCATGAGTAGTTTAAAAAGATTTTAATATATGTAAGTGCTGGTGCAGGATTATGTTACTTGAAACTTTTTAGTTTTTTTAGTTTATGTCTTTTTAGTTTATGTGCCTTTTTTAGACAATATTCGACTTTTTCCATAGAATTGTAGAATGTTGTTATCAGGTGATCATGTGATTGTTCTGATTGTATTCACCTGTGGACACAACATCAAAGGACTCTTTAAAAAGAGGTGTGTGACACGAAGCAATCTCTTCGGGGTGGGTGACTTGTGGGGTTAGGTTTTGCTGTCTCTCGGGGGCAACAGGCCCTCCGGAGATGAAGATGGAGAGTTAGTCAGAGTTGAGTTAGGAGGGGGCTGTTAACTATTAAAGTCACCAGTCACATTAATAATAATAATAATAATAATAATAATAATAGCCTACAAGGAAGGAATAACTGACAACGTACCGTTGAATTACAGAAAAAAAAAAAAAAAACACGGTAGGCTATTGTCACGAAGTTCTTGTTTGGCAAAATTAATATAGGCTAAGCTTTTCTGTGTCTTAAGACAAGTTAAGTTAGAACAAGTTCAATAAAACATTTTTATTGTATTTCTACGGGCAGAGGAGAATAGCCAAACCAAAAAGAAACAAAGAAAAAACAATGTAACATTCACAAATCTGTACACAATGGAATGCGCACGTGAGTGGGGCTGTAGTGCCATCTAGTGGTCGCTGTTTTTCTTTGGCTCAGCTGCGCGTGGATCGCAAACTGTGTGTGTGGATTGGGCATGGGCAAGGCTTAAAGGGCGGAACGAAAGTCTCATAATTCAAATGAATCAAATAGAATCGACTCAGAAGAGACGAGAATGAATGCACGCGCGTCGCCTGATCCACAAATGCACATTTTAATCCCTACATGCACAAATTATGATAACTTGTATACAAATGTTATAGTTTGTGTTGTCGCTATTTGAACAATGTTGCACATTAATGTAATTCTTAACTCTGCAGACACCGGTTGAAAAGCATTTGTTTCAGTGTAGTGACGCACATTCGCAAATTTTTCAAATCGTGTACACGTTAATGGATTGCACTGGGCCTGGTTCGTTAGTATTTGTGTGTGTGTGGGACGTGAAATGCTGAAAACTGCGAAAATGAAGTCTCAAAATCCAAATGAGCCGAACAAGATCGACTCGAACTAGACGTCACCCGATCCACATATGCATGGATTCCTTTTTGTATGAGCAATTTATGATATATTAATGCAGAACAGAACATTTTTATTCGAAAACATGTCTGCATTTGTACAAATCGCTGCACAATCATTAATCCGAATCAAATTGAAAGACATTTGTTTGTGGTTCGTAAGATACATGTATAAAATTTATGCAGTATATGGATAATTTTGCGTGCATCTATTAATCATTTTGAGTAATTTCATCCCATAATTCTTCACCATTGGATTGGAGTGCTTTCCCCATTTCCGAATGCGCATGGACTTGTGAAAGAATTGTGAACTTCACCTCCGCCTTTTTATCGGGTGTTTCTCTCCTGACTGTTTGTTGTGGACGCTCTTCACCCCACGGTTGGGCCCTGCGAGCAGGGGGAGAGGGAAGTGTTTTAAATTATTTCTGTACTTATGTGTGGATGAATGAATGGGGTGGGTGTGTGAAGGGCGATTGGTGTAAGAGGGAGAGAACGGAGCAACACGCCTTACGTGTGCAATGTAGGTTGATGTGTTTTCAACAGGGGTCACCACTGTTTTAATGTATTGAATTTGAAGACTCACTGTGTGTGTGTGTGTGTGTGTGTGTGTGTGTGTATGAATTGACGTGGGGGGGATTGTGTGTTGTCCCGTGCCTTTTTCTTCTGTCCTCATACCCGCACCTGTGCCTTTTTTTTAATAAGCTTTATTTATTCCAATTGTAATAAAGGAAGTGTTCTTTTCTTTGGTAGCTGCAACGACTGGTTGTGGAGTTCTATTTTGATGGAAATAGATTTCAATAAGGTTCATTACAGCATTTTAAATTGGCAATTTCTCAACAAATTTTAAATTGATCGCAAATTTTACCATCAGCCTGACATAGGAATGGCTCGCCTCGCTCAGATCTCACCACACTTATCGTGGGCACTGGTGAACGCGCGCCGCTCATGCACAATTAAAACTCAAACTCTTGAGTTTACTGAGACATGCACCCGTGCACTGAGGGAGCGCATCTCTTTCATCCAGAGAGCACCCTTACCCTCCAGGAGCCTGAAAAAAGCACCTATGCATGCTGGGAGCACTGCATGTTCTTCAAAACAGAAAAAAAATGTTTCACTGGATTTGATATGCTATTTAAAATACTATGTCTACCTCAAAGTTAATGTTAGTTTGATATTAGTGTGATTTTTAGTTGAATATCTTGGTTATCTGAAAACATTTTGTGCTACTTTATACAAAATTATAATCTGTTTTTATATGCTAACGGACAATTTTAAACTGTTAAATAAAAAAAAAAAAGTCTAAGAATTTGAGGTAAAAATGATCCTGTATGAAAGTTATGTGAGAAGCACCCGGCTGCAGCCTGCAGATTGAGGCGGGGCTGCACCTGG
Source organism: Cyprinus carpio (assembly GCF_018340385.1). NCBI lineage: Eukaryota > Metazoa > Chordata > Actinopteri > Cypriniformes > Cyprinidae > Cyprinus > Cyprinus carpio. The sequence continues at coordinate 21,944,069 of NC_056577.1, read as the reverse complement.
GGCGGGGCTGCACGTGTCGCCCCGCCCCATACCTACTGTGATTGGTTCGATCGTCTTTCATAGACATACATGATAGGAAATGTGTGTGTAGTTGGTGTAGGACGGAGTATGTTGTTTAAAAAGCTAAAAACGCTGTGCAGTTTTATAAAGCCTTCATTATAATGCACAGAAGAAGAAAAAAAAAAACATTAGCCTGTAACTCGCCATGTCCCTGAAATGATTGTTTTGTTAAATTAAATTATCTTTAGGCTAACAGACGAACAACCAACTACATTTAATAAATGAATTGGGTTCATTATCACAGTGGGAGGATCAGGTCTTCAGATAGAAGAATGAATTATGAATTAAATAATTTTTGTAAATTAGATTTTCATATCATCAGAGTATGAGAAAGTATTGTTTTAATTTATATAGCATGACAAGACAATTATTGTTACGTATAATTATCTGCAACAGTCTAATATGTCTGCTGTGTGCCATTTCAATTTTTATGAAACTTTAATTTTCTTTACTACATTGCAAAGCATAGACTTTTCCTCCCCTTTATTTCAGGAAAATATGCTGCACATTATTTTAAAGTGAAGAAATCGAGAAACGTTTATTTCTACCGGCCAGTGATGATTCTGAAAGGACATACCTGTAATCTGTTGCTATAGTAGTATTTTAGTGCAGTTGTCTCACAGCCACTGCGGTCAAATATTGAGATAAACTTCATAAAGTATCATCTATTTATATTAAATTAATATATTAAATTGGTATCTTCTCCGATACCAATTTTGTGACCATTATTGAGCCGATTCTTTTCATTCAGCTGGAATGCTTAACGTGGCTTAATGCATTAAAACGTTTTTTTTATTTTTTTTAAGACCAAACTCTGTTAACACATTACTAATAGAGTATTCTATTCACAGACAAGCAGATAAGTCCAGAATAAGAATGCAATGCGTTTAATTACGTGTTAAGCATTTTCCTCCCATAGAAAACCATTAGACTAAAAGGAAAACGCTTAACGTGGCGTAATGCATTAAAACGTGTTTTAAAAACAACAAACTCAGTAAACATTTTTAATAAAGCATTCTATTTACAGACAAGCAGGTTATAGGAGGAAAATGCTTAACACGTAATTAAACATTTGTTTACTGAGTTTGGTCTTAAAACACTGTTTTAATGCATAAAGCCACGTACTTTCACATTAAGCGCTTTAGAATGACCCAATGATTAATTTGTGTATTCGACTGGTCCAGAAGATTAAACTTGCAGCAGCTAACATCTCGTGATTCAATAAATCAGACATAGTGAGTCAAGTTTACAATAAACAACTGTGCATTATAATGAAGGCTTTGTAAACTGCACAGCGTTTTTAGCTTTTTAAACAACATACTCTGTCCTACACCAACCACGCACACATTTCCTATCATGTATGTCTATGAAAGGCGATCGAACCAATCAGAGTAGGTATGGGGCGGGGCGACACGTGCAGCCCCGCCTCGATCTGCAGGCTGCAGCCGGGTGTACTCATGGGGTGTACTCTGTCTATGGGTGTACTTGAGTTATGTCGCTAGTTTGTGGGTAAATCTCTTGCAGTCCGCTGCCGCAGGGCGGCGACAGAGCACCGCGCTTACGTATGTAAATTAGAATGTTGTCGTCACAGTATACGTACGTAGCTCTGTAAACATGGCGGAAGTTCAGAGGCGTCAACGTGGGGAGGAAGAAAGGCGCTGCGTTCAGAATGAAGCAATATGAGCCAAGGAATGAAGTGGATGGGATGGCGGACCCAAAGTTGACGGTACTCTTCAAACTTTTAGTTGCGGGCTTTTATGGAATCAGCTCTTTCCTTATAGTTATAGTGAACAAGAGCGTCCTGACAAATTACAGGTAAGAATACTCTTTACTGGAGTTACATACTCTGTATGCTTCACTGTCTCTAGATGCAGAATACTTGGGATAGTTGGCAACTTAATTATTGCAGCAGTATCAGTGTGCTACAGAAGGCCGTTGAAATCAGTGGGTTGCTTTGAACATCCAGAGTAATACTGATGCTGTTTTTTTTTTTAAACCAAAAAGTGCACATGTACCATTATGATACTATAGTATTCTTTAAGGAGTACCATGTTAATACAGAAATATTATTATAATACCATGTTAATACCACAAATGGTACTCATTCAGTAACGGTTTATATCAAGAATGCTATTACCGTCTTGCACAATCTCTTTACTTTTGTAACATTACCACCACATCCCATTTTTGTACGCATAGTGAGCTACTACCTGGTTTAAAGTATTTAAAATGATGATGATTATTTGTTTTGTTTTGTTTTTCCTTTTAAATGCAAGAAGCCTGAAACTGTGTAAATATATAGTCTAATTGTAAAATAAGAGAAATGTTTTGTATGGACTAAAGTGAGGCAGGGATGTAGATTAATAATATAAAAAAATCTCACAATAAACACTACATTGCATATGATGGTTCATTTTATAATAGCAATCAACAGTTATGATAATGAAAAGAAACGTAAATATAAAATTTGTGCTTTTAGACTTTGCTAAAAAGCAATCTTTTGTGAACAGGTTCCCCTCTTCGATATGTGTTGGCATTGGTCAGGTGGGTTTTCTTTCGTCAGATAAAAGTTTTTCTCACTCTCCATATTTTGAGCTTTACACATTACGTTACAGAGCAGAGCGTCATGTACATATTGTGACTTTCCTCTGCAGATGCTGGCAACAGTTGTTGTGTTACGGGTGGGAAAGGCCCTCCGGGTGATCACCTTCCCTGAGTTTGATGGTAGCATACCTAGAAAGGTGAGGAATGCTGGCTCTTTAAACATGTGCGTGTTGTCACGTGTGCTTTCCCCAAGAACACGTTTATTCTAGAACAGTGTTGCAAGTCTTTTTTTGTTGACATGGGAAAAGATACGCTTGTGGGGCTGCCAAAAAAATGTTGCTTTGTAAGTGTTGCTCACAACTTTCTTGTATGCCTTCTTAATATCTATCTATTTTACAATTGCAGACATTTCCGCTACCTCTTCTGTATGTAGGGAATCAAATAACAGGACTCTTTGGGACAAAAAGACTTAAGTATGATACAGTACCTAACAGCTTTACACACTTCGGCCTTATTGTTTTGTATTTTATGCATTGGTATCAAATTAATTTTTTTCTTTCCTTCAGCCTGCCAATGTTTACAGTGTTGAGGAGGTTTTCTATTCTCTTTACAATGCTGGCAGAGGGGTTCTTGTTAAAGTAAGTGACAGTTCTCCAGTTACTATGTTAATGTTTCTGATAGCTTATATCTAATTAATTAATATTATGATGATAAAAATATCACTGATTATGTCCGTCATTACAGGAAGAAATTCTCCTTGCCAGTTCAGCTGACAGTATTTACTATGATTCTAGGGGCCTTTGTAGCTGCAAGGTAAAAGTTGCCAGTGACTCATTGTTTGATAGAATTCAGCCTTATCTTGGACGCTGTTTGTTTGAAAAACATGCAAATTGTTCAAGTTATTGTTTGTTAGACTGTGTTGCAACATAAGTTAATTATACATCACTGTCGTATTGTGAATGAGGAAAAGATTCCAACCAAGTCTGCAAACATTTAATCACATATGTTTTTTACAGTGTTTGATGAGTGCCCTTATATTTCTTGTGCAGTACTGACTTGGCTTTTGACCTGCAAGGGTACGTGTTCATTTTAATGAACGATGTCTTAACTGCTGCCAATGGAGCTTTTGTGAAACAGAAACTTGACTCTAAGGTAAGGAAAGCAACACATTCATGATAGAGGTTACTCAGATACCTTGAGTGCTCAGTTAAGCAACAGCTGTTCTCTGCAGTCATTAATTGAGATATACTGCTTTCCTATGCATGCAGAAAATGAAGCAACTCCTCATGGATCACCAGTTTTTGTGAATTGCTAGTTATGTTGTTTGTTTAATGAAAATGTCATGAAATAATTCACAACAAATGTTATTTCCCTATGCATCGTTAAATTTGACAACGGATTTAGGTAGCATTTTGTCCACACTTTTCTGAGATATAAGTCTATTCATCTTGCTATCCTACTCGCAGTTCTATCAGAACACAGCCAAAAACCTTTGGTTTTAGGGCTTTCACATTTTCATTTTTACTGTAGCGAGTCTGAGAAAAACTTGTTCACATATGCATGTTCTAACATTTCAAGCACGGATTCAATTTCAATGTATTTAGAAGATATGCCTATTCTTGTGTTTGATGAAACGGAGATGGCTGGCACCATGATGAGCAGTGTTTATTGCATTTCCCCACTGGCTTGTACTGAAAAAAGAAGTCATGTGTGTTCAATTTGAGGCCTCCAGAGAAAGTAGTTTTATAACTGTTTACAGTTTTCATTGAAGAATGTGGATTATGTGGAAATACAGATTTATCCAAAGCACTGATAACTTGAATACGGAAGTCAAAATTTAGCAACCTGTTATAACTTGTGCTCAGTTCCTGAAGAAAGACCTTTGGTTCATTTCAGATTTTTCTCTGTGAGAAAAGAGCAGCTAGTGTAGAGGGAGCAAGAGAAGAGGGAATCCTGATTTGGCATTACTGTACCTTAATTTGTCGCCCCCTTTTTTTTATTTATTTATTTTTTTATCCTGTAGGAGCTCGGAAAGTATGGCCTGCTTTATTACAATGCCTTATTTATGATTCTTCCAACACTGCTATTAGCACATGTCACAGGGGATATGGATAAGGTAAGTTCATTTATTATTATTATTTTATTGTATTGTACTTATTTTTAAACATTTTTGAATTTTATGTATAGTTTTCTCTAGCAATGGATATTGGCTCATTAATAAAAAAGTGTTGAATAAAAATAGAAGTACACATACAGCAGATAGTTTGGTAATGTTCACTTATATATAATATATTGTGTTCACATACCACACCTTAAATAACCTCCAGGACTCTAGTCATTTCTAAGAGTCCATCTCTCAACAAGACCTCATACCCACAGATGATCTGGCAACCACGAACACACCATCTGCTCAGCTGCAGTGAGCTCATATTGCCAGAGAACACACACAATTAGCCAACTGGAATGATTGCACGCTTGTCATAAATTCTCTTGAAATCATAGCAAGCTGAATGACATAAATTTCAGCACATCTATTTCTGCCTGAATGCAAATAACTGTATTTTCCGTAAGCGTCCTACATCCTGGTCTTTTCGAGAAAGCGATGTGAGTACAAGGCTCAGTTGTTTGGGAGGCTAGGATGACAGGGCCCTGCTCCATGAATGGCTCATTTTATTTAGCTTAGTGTGTTTATTGGGAGGCCCCAGTTTATTTGGCAGACGCTGCTTCAGGAGGGAGAGAGAAGACAGGAGGCAGTGTGTTTCTTGCACAAAGCCACCATTATACCAGTCAGTGTAACTAGCATAGTGAATGTAGTAGTTTATGAAGTTATTTGTTAGGTATATTCCTTTTAGGTGAGTTCTTCACCTCTTTTTACACTGGTTGAGTGGATCTGTTGTTTTTTTTTTACTCACCATGTCAATACATTCTCTACAGTTTCAACTATTATAGCCTATGAAGAAAAAAAAGTGGAAACTCCTCTGTGTTATGACATTTTACCATGCAAGACCTTGACCTACAAATTCACTTACAAACAGCTCCCTAATTTTAAAATTGAATGGCTAATTAGTGTTATCACTCTGTTTGTGTTATTGAAGGATCTCTAGGCAATTATTTCCTTTTAGTGTGTTCTTCCATGCATCAATAAATGTCTTGTTTTTCCCCCTAGGCTTTTGATTATGAAGGCTGGTCAGATGTGCTTTTTATAAGTCAATTCATTCTCTCTTGTATAATGGGGTAAGTTAAAATAGGAACTTTATATTTGGTAAATGCTAGGGCTGTCAAAGTTAATGTGTTAATTGTGTGATTTAAATACATTAAGTAGCATTCGTGTGTTTTAGTTTGTATGATTTATTAAAAACTAATCATCATTAAAAGTAATTTTTACTCTAATGTAATTGTCATAAAAGCTCAAATGATACATCACCAACACATTAAACTCCATCAATCATAGAAATGCAAACACCAGCCAGTGCCTGTGCTCTGTACAGATGTAAGATCACATTTGTTAAGTGCTGAGGAAAATTATTTTATTGCAGAAGTACCTTGATCCCCTGATTAGATATTGATTGACTAACAGCCCTAGTAAATGCACAACAAGCTAATGTTAATGTTTTTTTTTTTTGTGGATTGTTTCCTCTTGTATAATGATATGAAGAAGTTGCAGTCACATTTACCACTGACTGACAAAATCCAGAAAAGTTGCCCATGCAGATTTTGCTTATGTTTAAGCTGTTTGTGCGAATTCACCACACTGACTAACAGAAAGTCAATTACAGTCCAAAATTTTGCTGGAAATTTTGCCAATGTGATGCCACCCTTACACAACAAAAAAAGGAACCATTTTTAATGTTAAAAGACTATAAAAATGCTATGGTTAAAGAGTGATAACTGGTTAATAGTAAATTCCCTAACTATTTATGGTGAAAAATTAATAAAACATAAGGGAAATTTCACAGAATTTCCTGTGACACTTCACATTTGATTGTTTTGATTTGTTTTTCATTGAAGTATGTTTCTTTTTAGCTTTCTTATCAGTTATGTACATCACCATTTTAGGTTATATATTATGTTGTTAAATTGTTTATTGCATTATTTTAGTGTTGTGTGTTACCATGATGCTTTATGACACCACACACCTTCTGTGTAACAGTATTTACCTCAGCTTGGAAGGGTAAAGCTGTGTGCCGAACTTTGGTTTTACACGTGGCTTTCTTAATGCCATCTGGGTTTTTGGTGGTTGTCACTGTATTATAAAGAAAATGCAAAATACATTTTAATACTTTAGTAAGTTGGTAATATCACAACCCCAAATCAGGAAAAAGTGGGGACGTTTTGTAAAATGCAATACAAACAAGAATCTGTGATTATTTCATTCTCTTTAACCTTTTATTTAATTGACAAAGAAAAGATATCTAATGTTTTCACTGACCAAAAAAAAATATATATTTTATAAATATAAACAAATTTTAATTTTGATGGCTGTAACACACTCCAAAAAAGTTGGGACTAAGGCATGTTTAACACTGTGTCTCATCAACTTTCCTTTTAATTACAATGTTTAATCGTTTGGGAATTGAAGATACTAATTGTTAAAGTTTTGCAAAAAATGTTCTCGCTTGATGCAAGACTTCAGCTGCTCAACAGTCCGTGTTCGTCATTGTCTGGTTCTCCTTTTCATGTCTGGTCAAACATTTTTGATAGGAGTAAGATCTGGACTGCAAGCAGACCTATATTCTTTGCGATTTTGCATTGAGAAATGTGATTTTTGATTTGTTTGACACTTCTCTCATGAAATTTGTCACAAAGTAATGAGCCATGATCCAGCTTTGCTTGTAAAGAGTGAGATGCTCCTATGCTTTTATACCCAAACATGATACCCTCATCTATTACCAATTCACCTTCTTACTGTGAACCGTTTCAAAACAGTTTTTTTGGACATTCTATAACCTTTTGACTTTTATTTTGCCTCTGTCCCAACTTTTCTGGAGTGTGTTGCAGCCTTCAAAATCAAACATTTTTTTATATTTACAGAATGCATTTAAGTTGGTCAGTGAAAACATTGGAAATCTTTTTTTTTTTTTTGTACTTTTGTCAATTAAATAAAAGATTAAGAGAATTAACAAATCACAGATTCTTGTTTTCATTGCATTCTTACAAAACATCCTTCCTTTTTCTGATTTGGGGTGATAAAATGATATCAGTTAATAATAAATGTAATAAATACATTTATTTTTTATTTGTATTTATTTATTTCATTGCATTTTACAAAACATTGTTTACTAATTCTGATTTGGGGTTGTAACATTACACCAGTCAATAAAATGTTTATTTATTTTTGTCACTTTTTTATATATAAGTTTAAGCTTAATCATTAAAAATAAAAATAATATTTTGCTACCTTTTTTTTTTTTTTTTTTTTTTTTTTTTTTACACACAGTGTAGGTTTATGACTTCAGGCATTAGAGATTTCCTAAACAAAACATCTTCTGTTTTTACATTTGCAGGTTCATTTTAATGTACTCCACCGTACTTTGCACTCAGTATAACTCTGCGCTAACTACTACCATTGTCGGCTGCCTAAAAGTAAGGGTTTCTTTCTTAAACCTGCAAAGATACAGTTTGTCCTGCTTTTTATTATATTAACAACTTTTGTGTCTCTACAGAATATATTAGTGACATATATTGGAATGGTGTTTGGAGGAGATTACATTTTCTCATGGACTAACTTCATTGGTCTGAACATCAGGTAAGAAGTGAGCTTTTCCCAGAAGGGGACAGATGGGATGCATGGATTTAGTGTGACGCTGATGATCTGATTGCCTGTACTTGTCTTCTCAGTATTGCTGGCAGTCTGGTGTATTCCTACATTACCTTTACAGAGGAGCAGACCACCAAACAGAGCGAGAATACCAACAAACTAGAGGTCAAAGGGAAAGTGTCTGTATGACCAGTTTGTTTGACGTATATAATGCACAAGGCTGTAACTATGCGTTTTTGTAAGAAGTCACTCCTGAGATGATGTGTTTTTTTTTTTTTTTTTTTTTTAGTTATAAGAAGATATTGACTGAAAAAGATACTGCAGGTGCTGTTAGGACATCGTCTCAAATGAAAGATTCAGTCAAGTTTCAGATATACTGGAATGTGTTATTCCAAAGTAAATATTTGCCTGTTAGTTTTCACTTCTGTTAAGAAGTGGTGTCTGTGTTACACTGATGGTTTGTGTCCTGCAATGTTGGACACTTGCCACAAATTGGGAATGAGGACTGTCATAAGTGTTGAAACACCTTTTGTATTGTCTATTAAAGAGCTCTTTTTAAGATGGGTTTTAGTCAGTAAGGCTGTTAATTTTCATGAGTTGTTTTTTATTTTATTTTATTTTTTATTGCTAGGTTTGTGAATTGGATTGTATTGTTTGTAAAGTGTTTATTCTAGCTATAAAAAGGGAGTTTAGATACATTTGATTAAATAGTCTTGTGACAGTTCTCATACCCTGTACACAACTTGAGATTTACAGGAATGTTCCTTCAAAACCTGAGTGATGAATGGAAAGCGAGTGTTTGAATGTGTAAAACAAGGTATATGTGTGCAGCTTAAGTAGATGTTTGATATAAGTCTTTTGATAACAAGCTTTAAAGAGCAGTATTTTGTGTTAAGTGTTCTCAGTGGTACACGGTGTTCAACTGGACAAATTCTTAAAATGGCTTTTGTATTTTTTTGTATTTGGGAATGGGATGCAGTAACTGTTTTGTACTGATGGAAGCATTATTATAAACGCAAATGGTGTAGTAATTGCACTTGAACAGTTTACAGGTTTTCTCATTTGTCAGTGATTTAAAATGGATTAGTTTTTGCAGGAACATTGTAATACAGTATACACAAACATTTCAGTATGTTGATCTGTCTTGTTTAATGTTGCTGCCTTTGGGCAAATAAGAAAATGAGAATGTCTCCTACAGTCATGGCCAAAAGTTTTGGCAGTGACAAATTTTGTGTTTTGCAAAGTTTGCTGCTTCAGTATTTGTAGATTTATTTTTCCACGTTTCTATGGTATACTGAAAAACGATGATAAGCATATCAGTTTTAAAGGATTTTATTGCCAAATAAATGAATCAATATTTACAGTGTTGATCCTTGTTTTTCATAACCTTGTCATTTCGCTCTGGCATACTGGATATTAGCTTCTGGGCCAAATCCTGACTGATGACTCCATTTTTGCATTATTAGTTCTCAGAGTTGATCACAATTTTTGGGCTTCTGCTTGTCCACTTGTCTTTTGAGGACTGACCACAGGTTCTCTATGGGACTGACATCCAAAGTATCCAAAATTTCAATGTAATGATCTTCGAGCCACTTCTTTATCTAACTTCTTTAGCTTTGTGACATGGTGCTCCATCATGCTGGAAAATGCACGGATCATCTCCAAATTGCTCATGGTTCGTTGGAAGAAGTCACTCTTGCAGGACGTTCTGATACCATTCTTTATTCATGGCAGTGTTTTTTTGGGGGGCAGAATTATGAGAAAGCACACTCCCTTGGTTTAAACGAAACCCACACATGGATGCTCTCAGGATGCTTCGCTGTTGGCACAACACAGGACTCATGGTAGCGTTCACCTTTTCTTCTCCGAACAATCAATTTTCCAGATGTCCCAAACAGTCTGAAGGGAGCTTCATCAGAGAAAATAACTTTGCACCAGTCTTCTGCTGTCCAATCCTTGTACTTCCTGCAGAATTTTAGTTTGTCCTTGATGTTTTTCTTGGAGAGAAGTGGCTTCTTTGCTTCAAGTCTCGGCCTCGCTGTGTGTGCAGATGCTCTCACACCAACCTGCTCCCATTCCTGAGCAAGTTCTGCACTGCTGGTGACTCGAGCTGACTCCTCAGGAGGAGACGGTCCTGGTGTTTACTGGACACTCTGGAACATCATGAAGACTTCTTCACTGCAGCAGAACCTCTCTCCTTGAACTTCTAGATGATCCGTTAAATGGTTATTTCAGGTGCAATATTCTTTGTAGCAATTTCCTTGCATGTGAGGCCATTTTGATGCAAAGCGATGATGGCAGCATGTGTTTTTTGGAGGTAACCTTTGCTAACAAGAACACAATGATTGGAAGCGCTTCTACCCTCCTTTTATAGCAATCAGTCTGCTCTTACAATCTAATTAGTTTGATAGTGATTTCACTTAACTAGTACTCATTCACACTTTCACATGTGCTACTGATATGATTAGTCGATTAATGTTAACTGGTCTTTTGTTCCAGGATCAAAAAACAGTTAAATATGTTTTTTTTTGTGAAAAGTACATTTTTGGCCAATTAAGCTTTTAGCAATTATTTAAAAGGCATCTGATCACTCTATGATAGATAATCTAGAAACAATGTGACTGAGCACCACAGCAGTTTTAAGCAGCAAACTTTGCAAAACACAATTTATATCACTGCCAAAACTTTTGGCCATGACTGTACATTTATGTCTGATGTATTTTTAATAGAATCCGAAATGCTAGTCTGAAATTATCATACATTTCTCAGTTATTTCTTGTGCTATACTTGTACATCTGGAAAAGCTGATGCATTCTGTGGTTACCGAATGAATGTCTGTTTTCATTTATGTATACCACTTTTTGGAACACTTTGTCCAGAGATTTTAATTTTATGGATGATCTGTGCTTTATTTTACAGCACCGATGATATATTGTTGCTGCAGAAGTATTTTATGTGTTCAACTTGTCAGTTTCATATCTGTAAATTCTCTGTGATCGTATCAGTGAGAAACGGGATGTGTATAACATTTAAAATACCTCAGCTCAAATAATATGTATTATGTCATTTTCTAATGTTGACCAAAGTACAAACCTTTTTCATTTTTCATGTTGTCTATTGCTTCTGTGGCAATAAATAGCGTAATGCTTTCTCTAGGGTTGTTTATATGTTATTTGTTACATAAAGCCATCTCATCTAGGTTTTAATTCTACAAAACATACCATATTCTATTTGGCTGCTTATGGGATGTCTAGAAGCAAGCACACATGACGTGACTGCTCCATGTAAAATAAAACATACGCCAGTGTTTCTAATGTGAGTGTACATGATTTAAAATTTTTTTTTTTTTTTTTTTTTTTGAATTCTAGCATACTATTCATTTCTTTATGGGTAAAACCTAATTAATGAGGGAATATTTTTTTGACTGCTGAAACTGGCTTAGTGAGTCTTAAGCTCTAATGTAATAGGTAGATTCTCAAAAGAAAAAAACTATGTACAAAAAAGCTATAACATTTACTCAATTTTGCTAACATGTTTAAATAACAATCATAAAATGCGTTGTATATTGTAATGAGAGGGAAGGCGAATTTTGAAATACACTTTAACCGTTACGTTTTCCAGATATTATACTGACAGTAACTGGCCAGCTTTGCGCAGTGTTTGGGTGGTGACAGGACTTTTATTTTGTAGTATTCACCACAGTAGTGTGGCTCAACTAATTTTCAACACATTTATTATCGCTGGCTTCACAGAACCTACAACAACTATGGCGGAGGTAACGTTAAGAGAAACATTACAAATTGCAGCAAATAACGCACTTGCGCAGTCAGTGCAACCTTCTAATTAAATTGAACTTAATTTCTAATTTTAAATATTTCAACGATGACGTGTTTCTTAACGTTCAGCCCTAAATACTTAGGGCGCCCAATTTGAATGTGTTAGCAGCTAGCAGCTAACTTGTTGCCTGAGCGCCAAACTCACATCCAGTATATTCCTAGTCTGCTTTTATTAAGAAAAAACAACAGTGCCTAATAAATTATAACCCACTGCACCCTGTTATTTCTAGTCTCATACCTTAACATGAGGTTATACGTGCTTTACCTCTGACTGTAGATGATAATTCATAGTCAGATTCAGGTCATGTAACTTATCATGTTTTCTCTTATGGTTTTTGTTCATATAATTAAAATGTATTATTTTCTTTCCAGCCCTCCTTAAGTGGTCCAGGCTCTGGCGGTAAATATTTCAGTTATTTTTATGTTACTAGCAAAAACAAAATTAATGTAGGCTGCATCAAAGCTCGCATTAAATTAATGTGTAGTATAATTTGTGTATATTTAATATAGTGTGTGTAGATATTATTAGTGTGTATCTCTCTCTGTGTATAGAATAGATAATTATATTAATAAAAATAAGAAATGTCTGTTAAATAGGAGCACATGGAGTGGTCCAGCATGAGGACCGAGACTTTGATCCTTCAGCAGACATGCTCGTACATGACTTTGATGATGAGCGGACATTGGAAGAAGAGGAAAGACTGGAGGGAGAGACCAACTTCAGTGCTGAAATTGATGACCTCACTCGAGTATGGACCATCAGATTTTTTTTATATTATTATTTTAATACATACGTTTATGATGATATGAAGAGGCTCATTAAATAACCTTCACAGGTGTTGATTCATGACTTTACTGCTCTCTGGTTTGGTAGGAGGGTGAGATGCCCATTGAGGAGCTTCTGAAACTGTATGGCTACAGCACTGGTGGGTCTCCAGAGGAGGAAGATGGAGACGTTCAAGAGGAGGATTCTTCAGAGAATAATTGCAGCAGCCATAGTAAACTCAAAGTAAAGATCTACATGAAAAACAATGAATCTGTATGTTTTTGTATGCATTAGCATAGTAAAATCAACCAATCATTTTTGTGGCTGTCAGGAGCTTTCTGATCAAGAGGATGAGGATGTGCAGTCGCCTGGTGAGGAGCCTCTGTCCTGCAGTGTTTCTCACAGCACAGCTCAACTCCTCTACCCTCGGCCATCCAATTACTGTAAAGGTATGATCATAAGAACACTATAGCATGTTACATATATATGAAAGCTTGTTTCCTCTATGAATCCTTGTTTTTAGGGGGCAGCTGTGGCCTAATGGTTAGAGATTTGGACTTGTAACCAGAAGGTCGCAGGTTCGAGTCTCGGTGCTGGCAGGAGTTGTAGGTGGGAGGGAGTGAATGAACAGCGCTCTCTTCCACCCTCAGTACCCATGGCTGAAGTGCCCTTGAGCAAGGCACTGAACCCCCAGTTGCTCCCCGGGCGCTGGATATAGCTGCCCACTGCTCCGGGTGTGTGTTCACGGTGTGTTCACTTCTCACTGCTGTGTGTGTGCACTTGGATGGGTTAAATGCAGAGCACCAATTTCGAGTATGGGTCACCATACTTGACAAATGTCACGACTTTCACTTAATATTGTATATTGTGGTGAAGGCAAAAAACAATTTTGTAAACGTAAAATTTAGCAGAAAAAAGTCAGAAATCTAAACGTAGAATGTGGAGGAAAAAGTCAGGATTGCGTGATATAAACTCCAAAAAAAATAAAAATAAATGAAATAAAATTAATACCTTAAAAAAAATACCTTTTTATCAATTACTTTAAAAAAAAAAAAAAAAATATCCCATGCAGACCATGGCAGAAACAGGCTTCCATACACATCAGATTGTTCATTTTACAAAAAAAAATAAATAAATAAATAGTTTTTCATGTAGTACATGTCTCGTAGGACCAGCAGATGGTGTCTAACTAGATCAGGCTCCATGTGACTTTTTGTTTTATAGGGGATGAGGAAGAATCAGAAGATGATGATTATATTCCATCTGAAGATTGGAAGAAGGTAGATTTTAGATTATTTTCTCTCATGTTTTTTTCACCCTTTTTTTTTTAAGGTTTCAAACATGAATTTTTTTTCTTGTCATTCACAGGAGATAATGGTCGGTTCAATGTATCAAGCACAGACTCCTGTTGGCCTTTGCAGATATAAGGACAACGAAAAAGGTGACAAAACTGAATGATATACTTATTTAGATGTGATGTGTATATATTTAATACATATGTTATACATACACATTTTTGTTCTTCTGCTTGTCTCCTATAAATGTAGTGTACGAGAATGATGATCAGCTTTTGTGGAATCCGGAGTTAATTCCAGAAGAAAAGGTTGTAGAGTTTTTATCCAAGGCTTCTAAATGCAGCGGAGAAGAGACTGGTGTCCATGCAATTCCTGAAGGATCTCACATCAAAGACAATGAACAGGCAGGTCACCATCCAATGACATATTTACTTAAATCATATCAACGATTCCCTTTTGAGATCATGTTGTAATAGCAATCTCTTTGCTTAAATTTCAGGCTCTTTATGAATTGTTTAAATGCAATTTTAATGCAGAAGAAGCTTTAAGAAGACTGAAATTTAATGTGAAGTCTGCCAAAGGTGAGTGTGTGTAAAAGATGATGTTAGTTAATGTTATAGGGTTTCTTAATTCAGCCATCCACAAATTGAGTGCATTACAGAAAATGAATATCTACCTCTTTTTTTTCCAATACAGATATGTAGACATCCTTAAATCAAGATATATTTACTTGAGATGCACATTTAAAGTCTTGAAAAAGTAAACAAAAATCTGTGAGTTTATGCTTAAAACAAACTGAAGTATTTTGTAAAATAAATCAAAAAGTAATGGAGATTGGTTAAAAGTTGTATTTTCAAACATCAAAGTGATGCCAATACTACTCATTGTGTGTTCTCTAGAACATATTGCAAAATGAAATGGAAATAGAACAAACAATATATTAACTTCTACAGTCATTTTTTATAATGTACTGTATATTCAGTGCAATACTCTTGTGCCACAATAATGTTCCTGAATTATCTTTCCTTGAATTATCTTAACGTGCATCAAATATTGGTATGATTAACCAACATACATTTAATCAGATTAAAAATATTTGAATGTTTTAACAGCTTCAGAATGTTATTTTGGGAAGTGTAAAATGCTCCAAGGAGCTCTCGGCACGTCAGTCAACATTCTCTCAATGTGTCACCTTAACTAAAGTCTCTCTCTCCCTCAGAGGAAATGTCAGTTTGGATGGAAGAGGAGTGTCGAGGTTTTGAGCAAGGACTCAACGCTTACGGAAAAGATTTTAGCTCAATACAAGCAAATAAGGTTAGTGTTTAGTGACATTCCCCATTCCAAAACCTGATAGGATCGAATTGTTATACAATTTTTACCGTTCGATTATTGAATAATTTAGAGTAATCATTTGGTGAACTTGGCTGTTTTTTATTGTTCACTTAGGTAATTGTTACTTAATTAAACTTTTCCAGGTGAGAACTAGATCTGTAGGGGAATGTGTGGCCTTTTATTACATGTGGAAGAAATCTGAGCGTTATGATTTCTTTGCACAGCAAACCAAGCTTGGAAAAAGAAAATACAGTCTTCGTCCTGGAGTTTTGTAAGTCTCTCATCAGCACTGTGTGGCACATTAAAGGCCCCGATATATGGGGGGGAATACTGGGGAATTTGTTTCAGCTCCTAAACACCTTTAAGTTTCTATTGGTCCGTGGCAGTTAAGCAATCGGTGGGTGTGTTCTGAAACTCCACCTTCTTTGACGTCTTTTTTTTCTCATTTCTCATTCAATGGAGGTCAGGCAAGAGAGTACAATATCTCCGGCCTAGTCACTAGCAACATGAACACTGGAGTGTCGAATAGCTGAGCTGGCACAAATATATCTGCACTTGTACGATCACTCGCGGAGAGACTTTAAAGATTCAGAGAAAGCATTTAATTCCTAGAAAAAATTGCAACAAAGCTTGGAACCAACGACCCGGAGATATGCAAAAAGCGACGTAGAGAAAAATCCGAGAAGTTTTCCAAAGCCATGAAAAGAGTTAAAGGAAAGAGTAAAGATATAAGGTAGCAAGTACCAAATACAAGCGTTTCAAATAAATTTTACACCATACTGCTGCTGCTGTTGTTCTTTCAGTAAGCGAATATAAAGGGTATACAATAAATGAAATGCCAAACGAACATACAACAATAAACCTTTGTCTTAACATAACATATAAAAAGGTGTAACAATTTACCCAATTGAATATAATAAATGAACACTAATAAAATAAAGTAAAAGAATGACTCCAATATTTATCATGCTAAAGTTTTACAGACTTTGAGACATTCACACTTTTTATAAAGGACTGATTATGGTTCTTTTGTATTGCAAACATGATACTTGACTCTGAACTGCGGCTAATCATTATTCTTTTGTCTATAATATTCTGACCATTTGGGCCCGTCTCACAACTAGATTGCCTACACTTCATAATTTCATCGTTGTTGGGTTTAGGGCATACACTTGAGCATCGCAAAGCATGTTTAGATTAATTTACACCCCACCTCCAGCAGCGCGGGGGTGTCGGAATGTTCGAAAACAGTATACCGTCACTCAGCTTTTTCGAACTTCTTTTTGTTTGAAGTATACCGGGGCCTTAAAGGTCACAAGTCTAATTCCTCTAATTAAACTCTGTGTATATAGAATCAGATTGTGTAAGGTCATATCCTGCCTGGTGTTTGTTTGGCATTACAGGGATTATGTGGAGTGTATTTTGGATGCGAGGGAGAGCTCTGAGTCCAGTGGATCTTCATCTTCACTTCCCACCTCTTCCAGCAAGAGCAAACACCCATCAGAGCCTGAGAGCGACTCAAATGCACAGAACGGTCAGGCTCATCAGACTCTTAAAAAAAAAAAAAATTAACTATATATATATAGATATATATATCTATAGATATATATATATATATATATATATATATATATATATATATATATATATATATATATATATATATAGATATATCTATAGATATATATATATATATATAGATATATATATATATATATATAGACAGTGTTTTTTTTTCTTCATTAAGTGAGTTAATCAAAAAAAAAAAAAAGATTTAATATTAAATGTTAAATGTATTGTGTGTTTTTAACAACACAATTTTAAATGTAATTTTGTTGATTTCACAGGTGTAGGGAGCCATTCCTCTGAGCCCCTTCTCTGTGTCACAGATGAGACCTCTCAGACAAACGGCTCTGCCACGTGTCCAGATATTTCCTCAGCAAAGTCACCACCCTGCTCTAACCCTGACGCCAGCAGCCTGAGCACACAAGTCATGGAGATCACAGTCAAACAGGAAGAGGAAGATGAACACTGTGAACGACCTCTCAAAAGGCTTAGGACTGACACAGACCCCAGCAGTGAAGGGTCTGTCACCCACAACAAAACAGAAATCGTCTGACTCACCAGCAGAAACTTAGAAAAAAAGACAAGGAACTCCTGAGGGGTTGATACAGGCCCTGTTTTTAGCGTGAAGGTAGCTGTGTGTGGGAATTTCAGAGATGCAAATGAAGAACATTTCTGTCCTTTCACAATACCGTCGCTGAGCTCAGTTCATATCGCAAACACTCTTGAAAGACTGTCATGTCAGACAGTCAACTCTGCAGCACTATTTATTAAGATGATCAATGTTATTGTGTTTTCTCTAGGTTGTTTGAAAGGAACAGCTGACTGTATTTTATTGTGAGGCTTCTGTCATTTGGTGTGCATAACATTGCTCTAGCTGTAAATGAACGCTATGGAAAAGCCCTCTTGATTTTATAAGAAGTATAATACTGTAAATATTTGAAATCTAAAAGTATTATAAAAAATACACTTTTGTGTATGGAACATTTTGAATAATTCAGGCAGTTGTAAAAATGTAATTTCTAACACTGCAACATTCCATCCTTTTCATTTCGGAATTTCCTACTTAACCAAAGTGAATGGTTGATTTTGGTCTTTTAACAAAGTATTTTTAGAAGATATTTTCTCTTTATATGAAAAACGGTCTTATTTTTGTATTTGATAGCTATTTATTTTTTTTAATCAGATATTGGTGACGCATGAGGCCAGTATATAGAGTATATTTGTATAAGCCGGAGCCTGTAGTGTTTAATTTAAAAGGCAAAGCAGAAATGATGGGTGCTATTTATTCATTTTCTCACTGATAATGTCAACCCATACTTAAGATAATTTTTTTTTTTTTTTTTTTTACGTTTTTCTAGGACCTCTGTTATTCTTGTCAGAAATGGTAGAGGAAAGTGGAATCTACAGTTTCCATGAATTGGTTGTCATCCATGTCTGCATAGCTCAGGAAAATCAGTACAGAAGCATTATAGCGTGCCAAATAGTTGTCAGTTTCAATTAGTGAACTACTCATTCATAAACTCAGACTGTTTACCTAAATCCATATAGTCTTTTGTGATTACTTAAGTGTCACCTCATTACCACATTTTAGTGGAGGGGATTGTATGCTGAATAAAGCTATTACGCAGTTCTTATTTTAGAGAATCTATCTTTTCTAGTGGTTTGTTTTTATCTGTCATCCTGTATTTTATAAGGTCTGACTAGATGCCAAGCAAATTGACCTTTTAAATGTTGAATTGGTCATATGGTCAAAGAGCCTTTGTTTGTTTGTTGACCATTCACATACCTGAACAGCAGGTGTCAGTGTTGCTCTTAATATAGCTGGAAAAAAAAAAGAATCACATTCATTTCTTGTTTTATCCTAAGCACATTATTTCACAGAATGGGGTAACATGGGCTTAAATGCCCAAAGGGCTAAATGGTAATCCATGAGGACCACATACAACTCATATTTACCGTCTTTGGATGGTAATGCTAAGATTGCAAAGTAAATAAAAAATGAAAATGGTCATTTACTCGCCTCACGAGGTCCCCAAACTATTTGAAGGCTGAATACACAATGAACACTAATTGCACCAGACTTACTACAATGCCTCTTTTTTTTAAAGAACCGATTGCATACTTTATAATAAGCTAGAGAAATTATCTGCTTTTTATTTTTAATTTATTTTATTTTTCTGAGTGAGCCACAGGAGAAAACCAATGCCACATATCAAGATGTGCAGCTTAGGACCGAAGTCTATATATCAAAAGCGGAACATGACCCGACCGCTGCTGAAATGTTCCAGGAATACTAAACATAGAGTGTACCGTTTGGCTTCACAAAAGCATTGCGGCTTTGTTCTACAGATGTATCTGTTCGCAGCTCTCTGGGGAACACTTGTTGTTGGAGACCCCTCAGCTGCTGGCTCCATTCACAGTGGAAGAGTGTAGTTCACAATAGAATAGAATAAAACTGGAGAGCCAACACATGACACAGATGTGAAGATGAGAAGTGCAAATGAACATAAACATGGAAGAAGTGACAATGGAACATTTCGAGACAATACGAGATGTCAATATGAAATGTACATGTTGGACCAGTACGGATCAAGTATACTGACTTTTATATATTTATTGAATTTACATAAACAGGGAGGCAAGGGAGGCAGTAGGCTACTTGTCTCCTCAAAATATTGGATGGGTACAAAAATAAAAAAACGCCCATATGTAAGGAATAATTGACGACGGGCCGTTTAATTATTAGAAAAATAATGCACACCCGAGGTGGTGATTAGTGGCCGTTACACCTAAGGTGTGCATTATTTTTCTAATAATATTTAGTATTTAGTGTATTTACTTTCGGAAAATCGTCTGTCATGTTGTTGTTTTTGTTAGTCCGGAGTGCTGTACAGGTGCATCTCAAAAAATTATGATATCATGGAAAAGGTCTTTATTTTTTGTAATTTAATTTAAAAAAAGCAAACTTTCTTATATTCTAGATTCATTGCACACAAAGTGAAATATTTCAAGCGTTTTTTTTTGTTTTGTTTTAATTCTGATGGTTACGACTTATTAGAATATTCCATTTTGAGCTTGATTAGTTTGATTAATTTTGAGAACATGCAACCACAATTATGGGAAAGACTACTGACTTGACAGTTGTCCAGAAGACGATCATCGACACCCTCCACAAGGAGGGTAAGCCACAGAAGGTCATTGCTGAAAGGGCTGGCTGTTCACAGAGTGCTGTATCAAAATATATTCATAGGAAGTTGACTGGAAGGAAAAAGTGTGGTAGGAAATGGTGCAAAAGCAACAGGGATGACCACAGCCTTGGGAAGACTGTCAGGAGAAGCCGATTCAAGAACTTGGGAGAGCTTCACAAGGAGTGGACTGAAGCCAGAGTCAGCGCATCAAGAGTCACCATGCTCAGACGTCTTCAGGAAAAGAGCTACAGCTGTCACATTCCTAGAACCAAGCCACTCCTGAACCAGAAAAAAAAAAAAAAAAAAACGTCAGAAGCATCTCACCTGGGGTGAGGAGAAAAGAACTGGACTGTTGCTCAGTGGTCCAAAGTCCTCTTTTCAGATGAAAGTAAATTTTGCATTTCATTTGGAAATCAAGCGCAGAGTCTGGAGGTAGGCTGGAGAGGCACAGAATCCAAAGTCCAAGTTTCTGAAGTCAGAGATGATTTGGGGTGCCGTGACATCTGTTGGTATTGGTTCATTGTGGCTGTTTCTCAATTCCAAGAACGCAAAGAACGGACTTGCGTTCTCGTGGAGACCGGTCTTGCTAAGCTTCCTTGGAAGAACGAACTCGGAAGGACGCGAGAACACACCATTACGAGTATTGAGATGTGCTGCGTTCTTGCTTAACGGACCGCATAATCACAGCATAAGCAGCGGCCAATGAACCATAAATATAACATAACATTACAAACAAATTTCATAACTTATTAAAACATTTATACTATTATAGATATTATTTACATATAATTGTATAACGTTTTATTTTACAGTGTTATTTGTTTAACTATGACTATGTTAAGATTCATTTTATTGTGCCAATAAAAAATACTGCAGACTTTCTCCAGGTCTCATATCTTTATTAAAATTAAGTAAAACAAAACGATAAATGTTTATTTTTAAGAGCCATCAAGCATTTGCGAGAGCGAGTTTAAAGCTTACAGGCTTCCGTACACCGGCCGCGCGCAACGTCTTCTGTGATTTCTAACGGCTCGATTCTATCAAGTCTGCACTCGATGCATCCTCGATATCAAGAACACATCCGGGCACTTCCATGCGTCCTCTGTACTTGCGTTCTTGAGAATTGGAATTGAACTTCGACGGTTAATGATGACGTATAGCGAGAACACAAGGACGCAAGATCGCTAAAGAACGCATATTGAGAAACAGCCTGTGTTTTATCCATAGACAGTAAAAGAAATGGACACAGCGACCCAATTGGAACTCAATTGAGACAAGTGAAGCCCATTTTTAGCGATTTTTAGCACTTCCGTTTCTGACGCGCAGACTCAAACTAAGCTTGATGACGTCAGCAACCTGTCTGACAGATGTAAATCTTCTAGTAGATGTGCGTGCAAACTGCCATCGTTAATCTTGCAGAGACGGCGAGCTTGAGCGGGGAGTTCTTTGGCCTGAGTGAGCAGGAGTAAGTATTCTGATTAATTATTTTGTATAGTATTTTAAAATGTAACGCCAGTACGCCATATCTCTTGACGTCTCCCCGATTGCCTGCGAGCTTCTCCTCCTGTCTGTACGGTAATTTCTCTACTGTGCGACAGAGAGTCGAGTGGGTTATGACGCAATCGTTAGCCTATTTTTACAAAAACTGTTTCTACGGGGCCATAATGTAACATAGAAGGTAATGGAGCCCTTTATCATTGTCGTGTATCTTTAGAAATAAATAATGGACAAATGGAGTCTTTAAACGCCTCAGATGTAAAGTTATTCGCTGTCAAAGTGACGCAAAAATGAATGGGAGTCAATGGGATGTGGTTATAACTAAAGTTCTGCTACAAGATGGCGGCACGCGGCCGACTTCAACTTCCGGTCGACTTCCTTGCCCTCTGGTTTTATCAAGTCCAAAGTCAATGCAGCCATCTACCAGGAGATTTTGGAGCACTTTATGCTTCCATCTGCTGACAAGCTTCATGGAGATACTGATTTCATTTTGCAGCAGGACTTTAGCACCTACCCACAGTGCCAAAACCACTTCTAAGTGGTTTAATGACCATGATATGACTGAGCTTGATTGGCCAGCCAACTCACCTGACCTGAACCTCACAGAGAATCTATGGGGTATTGTGAAGAAGATGATAAGTTACATCTGAAAAACAATACAGAGGAGCTGAAGGCCGCTATCAAAGCAACCTGGGCTTCAGTATCGCCTCAGCAGTGCCACAGGCCTCTCCATGCCATGCCGTATTGAAGCAGTAATTCGTGTAAAAGGAGTCCCAACCAAGTATTGAGTGGATAATTAAACCTTTTTTGGAGATCTTGAACATTTCTGTTTTGTAAATATATATATATATTTTTTTATTATTGATCTTTGAGAAAATATTCACATTTTTTGAGATACTGAATTTTTAGTTTTCCTAAGTTGTAAGTCATAACCATCAGAATTAAAACAAAAAAACTCTTGAAATATTTTATAATACAAAGTTTTTTTTTTTTTAATTAAATTACAAAAAACTTTTCCATGGTATTTTAATTTTTTGAGATGCACCTGTATAGGTACTGTATGCTAATGTCCGTTATTACAGATAACTATGTGAAGTGATATGGAACTGTAATGTGGTCAAGAGAGCTGCCTGGAACTACGTTCGCCGTGCGTTTCCCTGAAAATAATTGCACACCTCAGAATGTTTGTCAGCCAATCAGATTCAAGCATTCAACGGCCTGTAGTATAATACAAAGTATAACATTAAAAAGTGTACAAATCACTAGTTTTTCTAAAGTAACACTGTCCAACAGCGACACCCGCAGGTAAAGTTAGGAAATATGATAACAACTTGTCTACATTACAAGTCTTGTGAAGCCATGCAATACTTGTGTGTGACACTAATTCTATTGATTCAAATCAAATCATACTGACAAATTCAGACTGATTTAGCAATATGTAGTGATTTTACAAATATACAGTGAAAAGATTAGAAAGGAAAGAACTCAAAAGAATGATTTATTCACAAATTTGACCGCTATTTCTGTCACTAAGAAAATCATGTTCATAAATAAACTAAAGGTGTGTCCTAATTCGCTTATGCACAGTTCTATGGCATTTTGTAATCTAAGGCCCTGTCCCAAATGCCACACTTCATGTGCACTTGTGGTCTTACAATGGCTGTCACGTGTGTAAGTTCACAAGAGCTTAAGGTGTCCCATTCATTTTAGCTTTCAGAAGGGTGCTCCTTTGTTGCCGCTATATGCCGTCCATGCAAACTTCTACCGAGCTTGCACTGAGGCGACTTCTACCCAACAGTCAAAGTGGCATTACGTCATGAAAGTGTAAACTCAAAAGAAGACCACCCTACCCATACATTTGAATAATTCAAATTTTGTGTTTTGGACCAAATTCAGTCAGATTTGAACCAAAAAAGCTCCAAAATCCTAGTAACTGCATAGTAGCATTTCTTACAGGTTTGGAATGACATTGGGCCATGTTAATTTTTGGGAGCACTATCCCTTTAACAAAAAAGCAGGAAGGATGGAAACAGGAACAGCAGCATATTGGGTTTTAATCCCAAATGCTACTTTCCATTTCCCCATCCCAATCAGTATGACCTTCATGCTTTCCATGCCCTTTTTGCAGATCCTTGTTTATTTGTGAACAACACACTCTCTGGTACCACAAAGCAATTTTTAGCAGGAATTAAGTCTTAATAGCTTTTAGCAAATGCTCTGTCCCCCTTTCACTTAGACAGATGACACAGACACCCAGCTCCCTTTGCCACAGTCAGACCGGCTGCATAATAATTGGGTGTATGCACAGTAGTAGGGTTCTCTAAATGTCATTCGTCCTGCTAAAATAAAGCTGGAAAAAGAAGAAGAGGAAATAACTGTACTTTTGAAAATATCTTTTTTTTTTTTTTCTTGAGGGACAGCAGCTATTAGGGATTGGGAATATTCATCTTTCTTAGATGAGGATAACAAGATTAAGTTCTCTTTGAGGACTATTTACAATGGGCAAAGTAACCGAACCAACAAAGAGAATATTCAGAGCTGGGTAGATTACTTACAAATTGTAATCCGTTACTGATTCCAAATTACATCGCAAAAATTATAGTTAGTAATGTAATCCATTACATTACACATTTTAGGTAATATAATCAGATTACTTTTGAGCTAACTTGTTTATCATGTTGATTTAAATAGGATAATCTTGTACCGTATTGATGCAAAAATACAAAGAGTAAGAAAATATATTCCATTCATTGTAATTAACAACATAAGGTGCATTAAACATTAAAAAACATTATATCAAGCTTTCCTAAACTAGGGTTAGTAAAGGAACTGAGTTTAATGAAAAGCTAATAATTAATTAAATCATAAAAATGTAAAAATAAAAGAAAATTAAAACACTTACTTACAAAATGAAATTATTTATTTGTTTACCTGCATGTCACGTGACCATTAGCAACGTCAGAGAACCGTGAGCATGCAAATGTGATACAAATGTTTGGGAATCCCTGAAGAAATAGCGTGATTTTGTGCATTTTAATGCATTTGAAAGACAAAAGCCTTCCAAAGACACAGTAAAACATGATTACATAACATTTAAGCTTTAAGAGAGCTCATTGCGCAAACCATTTGTGAGCATACCATTAAAAATAGATTAAACTGCTTTAAAAAAAACAGCATTTTTCAATACCATCCATCTTACACAGAGAGCAACAATAAAGTGCATTAGTGCCTGTCCACCTTTTAAGCAGCCTTGGTTCAAGGAAGTATATTTCCCTTTCATTTTTAAACCAAATCAACTAGCTATGAGGTGAATCACAACATCATACACTTTAATTTGAATCAAGTATTTGAAAATCGGATAAGATAAAGGTACAAGACTGTTTTGAACAGCTTTATTGAGGGAAAGAACTACAATCCCATGAAGCATTGTGAATGACAATCATATAAACACAAACACACACACACAAAAGTCATTTGCGGTGCTTTATGGGAGTGAGAGTTTCAGACCTGTTTTGGTGTGATTTGCTCTCCATGATTCTCTGATTGGTGGAGCTTTTCACTAGCGATTCTGCTGTTAAATGATTGTTTAAAAATATTTTCAAACAATGTGCTTCATCAAAAGAATCAATTCACATTTACAGATTGAATATTTATTTCCAGAACCTGGACTATTGCACTTTATAGCAAGGTCATGTTCTGCTTTTGAATGAAGAGTTGAGCAACAAAAATATATGAATTTCTTACCCATGTGTGGTTCCAAACATGTATTTCTTTTTGAATGACATTCTTCAAAATATCTTCTTTTGTGTTCTGCAGAGAAAATAAAGTCATACAGGCTTGGAACCACATTAGGGTGTATAAATGGTAACAGAATTGAGATTTTCGGGTGAGCACCATGACCCACTGTCAGGGGTAGCCGCTGGGAGTTCAAGCAGTTTCCCCATTTTATTTAGGTCTCCCTGGAGTTTAATACTCACCGCAGACATTAGCAAAATCACAGTGACACCTGGCAGGGGAGTTCCTCTTTCCATTACCAGGCACAGAGCCACCGTCTCCTCTGGAGAGCCAGACTTAACCGCAATATCAGCATACTGACAACAATTGTAAAATGGTACACAAGAAAGGGCCTGCAAATTTATGCAGGGGTACAAAAGATAACAAAGAACTTTAAATCATTTCATCAATACCACAAACAACTGACAACTGTTCTGATTTAACAGAATGCAATGTTTAAGAATAACAAGGAGACAAAGAGCGACAAGATTTTTTTTTTTTTACAATTTAATATATCAATATATAGATATTTATCAACAACTTGAATTTCATAGAAACGTGAGTGAGACCATTTTGGCATACAGTACAGATATTCCATGTAAGTACAGTTTTGCTAATGTTAAAACCCCCTCCCAATTCCCACCACCTCCGACCCACTGACACAGACACCAGAAAAGCAAACAAAACATAACATTATTGGAAAATATACATGAACACATACAAGGCACCAATAAATTAAACTGTAACCCTCTCTTTCAACACTGAGTGTAATCTATAAAATAGAATTACAATTTAATTTATCTATTAAATAAATGTACAAATACAAATTAAACACTATTTCTGCAATGTTTACGGTTAAAAAGCAAAAATAAAATTAAGACCAGGAGGAAGAAAAATAAATACAAACACTTTGGCAGATTATTAATTTTTAGTTACAATCAAGTAGTAAAGAAATCCAGTGCTCTCAAGTACAAATAAATCCATGTATGGTCTACACTCTTTTTTTTTTTTTTTTCCAGGAGACTAATATACACATCTTCATTTTACAAGAAATGTTTAAAACCTTATCAAAAGTTTTGCTGTATGAAAACATATTTACAAATCATGATTCAGACTCATTGGACTGCAACGGCTACCCTCCCCCCCATCCTATGTAATCATTTATACAGTGCAGAAGGCTTCTTGAAAAAGTTTGTGCAACAAACAGCGTACAAAATGTTTCCATACAGCTATGGAATGACCGGGACGCATGTTTCCTCAAATGACAGGAATGACAGGCCCTCCTCCCTCCCCCTACAAACCATACAAAATTTGAACAGCTCTTCAAGTAATATACATCATGTCAACATGATCTCATAGGGGCAAACCAAAACATAGGTCATTTTTTTCCCCCCACGGGTCACAAAGAGAACAGACGGGAATGTTACCATGGGTGTGGAGGACCCGACTCTTCAGTGTTTCAGCTCTACAAGTCCACCAAACTAAACAGCACTGTTCCAGGAGAGGTTCCAGCATATCGTCCAGTGTATCGTCCATTTTAAAAGACTGGTAGCCCTTTCAAAAGCAATGTTGGGCTGATGTGGATGGCAGGTAGACAGTGATGAGGAGGAGTTACGGATATTACGAATGTTAGTCACAGTGGAGTGGGGTGAAGGAGCAGCGTGGCGAGTCCCTGCAGTGCTAAAGGAAGGCAGGACTCGCCGTTACATATGCATAGAGTAAGAATGATGGACAACGGTCACAAAGTACTGCTTGTTATCTACTGTACAGAGAGGCTGAAAATCCAAGGTCTAAAAGCCTGTTCTAGAACCTTCTGCGACCAGATCGTACATGTGTTTATAAATTATAATACACTAAGTGATCTGTCTGATGAAACCTTGACAGCTAGAGAGCTAAATGTAACAAAGTTTCCCATAAAAACCCATAAGCAGCACCTCAAAACAATGATGAGTTTGGGGTCAGGAAAAAGAAACATGCATGATGCTCCTATTGAAAAAAAAAAAAAAAAAAAAAAAACACTGATTAAACCAGCCTAAGCTTATTTGCTGGTCTTAACTGGTCTTCCAGTCTGGCTATGCTGATTTTCAGTTGGTTTAGCTGGTCAGCAAGCTGGTCTTCCAGCCTGACCAACTGGCAAGTGCCTAAAATCCATTTAAAACCAGTTTCTGGTCTTAGTTTGTCACCTAGTTTGGTGTCCAGATGGTTTAGCTGGACAGCAAGCTTGTCTTACAGTCTAAACCAGCTGATAAGTGTCCAAATTCCATCTAAAACCAGTTTAGGCTGTTTTTTTTTTCTCATTTTAGTTGGTCTCCTAGCCTGGTGTCCAGTTGGTTTAGGTGGTCAAGAAAGCAGGTCTTCCATTCTAAACAAGCTGATATGTGCCCAAAAGACCAGCAAACCAGACCTAATAAGACCAGCAAACAAGTCCAAGTAAGGCGCTTCTGAAGAAACCAAATTTATAATGATTAAACAATAATTTATGACATGACTGTTCTGAAAAAGCACATTAAGCAGTTTGATTACCCTGTATTGCTAGTCTGAGATTCTTAAATCAAAAACTAAAGTTTCGCATTTTCAGTACCAATATTTTCAGTACTCAAAGCACCTAAACTGTTACTGCTTCCAAAAATTTATCAATTATACGAGAAAGGATGAATGAACAAACTATAATATCGATGACATAAGGTCTGTTATCTCCAAAACATGTCTTCAGTGAAGAAATCTCAAGCCCATCTGATCAGAAAACCAACTACAAACTGTAGCTTCTTTAATCCTCACAGACAAAAGCCTGAGCAACGAAACTCCCACACTGTCTCTCTTCCTAACAGAAAACAAACAGTGACTTAATGGAGGATCCTTTGAAATGTGGAAGAATGTTTTACAAGAGCCGCACACAAGATGCCTCATCACAACAAAGAGCAAAGGTGGCAGGAACAAAGAACCACTTCAGATGCGAGACCAGCCACATGTGGACCAAAACCAAACATACGTGTCTGAGAGACTTTCGGTAGACTCCAACAAAGGGCAACTCACTAGTACTTCAAAACCATCTGATCTAACATCACAACCCAGTACAAAGAAACATACCGTCACATGTCAAGATTTAATCCCTGCTAGAAAGTCTTAACCCAGCCTAAGTTTTTTTTTTTTTTTTTTGCTGGTTTAAGCTGGTTTAGATGAAGCTTAGATGGCCTCGAAGATCTATAAATCAGTGGTTCTCAACCAGGGCAAATGGCAAACTATCAGGGGGCCCCTAATTACATTTGTTGTGTTTTGTTATTTTCAGTTAGTCTTGGACAAAGGGGGAGAAAAAGGTTGATAACCAGAGTTCTAAATCCATTAAACCCCTTTAAACCATAAATTCAGGCTAGCCTAACTAAAACCAGCAAAAAAAAAAACATTGTCCAATCAGTCAGTGTCTCTCTGACAGTGATACAGAAATAACCCAGCGCTCATTCATCACACAGAGAGAGTTGGAGAGTTGACATGTACAGGAAGCCTATATTCAGGCACTCCTCATTTCCTGTGCCACGTGTTGAACAGATGACTGTTCAAAGGAGCAAAGCTTTGATCTACGACTTGGATTTATCACGGCATTAAGTCACCCAATATGGCAGGCGGTGTCTTCTTCGTCAGCATGCTAAATGCTAAAGAGTTTTCTCCAAGGCATGACGAATGTAGAGGCGGAAAAGACACATTTATGTATGTTTCTGCATGTCTGAGAGGGAGTGATCTAGACTATAGATATGAACAAACAGCATTTTAGCCATTATCAAACCCTGGCTACCGTATCTATTAGCGTGTTTGTGATAACAAACCACACGGATTATAGCGATAACTGGTATTATTTTAGAAAAACTGACATCCTGAGCTAAAGTTTTGGGGTTATAAATGTGCCTGGGCAGGAAGATTTTAGTTGGTCCTAGAAACTTGAGAAAAATGGAAGACCCAGTGCTGGTGAAATAAATAAAAATGGAAAAAATATATTACCTCTCAAAGCTGGGAGGTGAAACCCTTCATCTCCAGATAGTGGCTGCAGATCTTTTAGAAGGGTCCAATCTGACTCGAGTGACTATGGAAGACTATGGAACACTAGTCTTGGCATTGGAAGTATGTAAGCAGGAGGACAGAAAATTACAGATTCTGACTTATTTACAGGTAAATCTTATTTTTTATGGTATATTATTTGCTTGTGAGATTATATGAATGCATAACAGCCACATGGTGGAATTTCTGTTCAGTATGCAAATATGAATTTTCCACATCCTATCTCCATCTTATTTCATATTTTCCTTCTATGCATCTCTTATGCTAACAGCATGGATTTCCCACAATTCTCTCCCAACAAGTTTTGCCAGACAAAATGGCCATAGCTCAGCTCAAACCAGCTTAACCAGTAATATTAAAACTATTTCTAATAAAAAACAAAAGAAAAAAAAAACTACAGCACGAGCGCAGCAGGAGAGCCACTGAGTGTTAGCGACTACTGACGTGGTGAAGTTAGTCATCATTAGACAGCACTACCTACGACTACTGACACAGAGCAAGAATGATGCTAGTAGTTTAATTTTAGAACTAGTGATTATTGCCCGACTGAGGGTTTATGGGCTGGAAAAGACACTACGAGAAAACAAACCCAGTTTGTAGCCCTCGGCTGTGGAGAGCAAGTGCTCTTGTGTCCTTTTGGCTCTCTGCGCCTTGCTGCGTTGTCTCGTGCGACCTCCTCGATGGAAGGAGAGATGAGGACTAAAGGACGCATGGATTCAGGGATGGAGAAGGAGAGTGCAAGTACAAGAATCCCCTCAGGGGAATCCGTCATCGTCCGGACTGAGCGCCACGCGCTGCGGAGAGCAGATAAAAAACAGTTACATGCGTTGAAAGAAAGGGTGAGAAATAAACACATAGGAAAGAATGAGAAGGCCCATGGAGAAGGAGATGGCTACAGAAACATCCAATATGCAGACCCCCCCCCACCCCCACACACACACACTGTGAAGAGCGCAATGTGTGGGGCGCTGGAGAGAATCTTGTTATGCCACTGGGGCGGCCCGCCCCGTTTCTGGTGCGCGACTGATGTCTTTATCTTTGCTTGTGCTTGACATGCTGACTGTAGCACAGGAAGTTCAAATCACACCATCTGACTAACAGCTCTCAACAGTGCCATGTTAACTACAGTATTTTAGCCCAGGCCGACAGTTATGCAAATATATGAATAAATCATTACACCACCCAAATAAATTACCAGCAAGACACCTAAATTAATAAATAAATTACAATATATTAAAAGATTGTCCAGTCATTTAAGGTGCTCGTTGCTCATCCCTAATGTAGTTATACTGAATTAATAAAAAAAAAAAACCAGCAACAATTATTGGATAAAGGGAGAGCACAATTTCAAAGCTTTCAAACGTGGAAAGCATTTAAAGCTTTACACACACACAACATGAGAAACCAAAGTCCATGGCTGCATCCAAAATCGCATACTTCCCTAGTATATAGTAAGAAAAAAAATATATAAGAAAAGAGAAGTATGTACGACTTCATAGTAGTCTTAAAGCAATAGGCGAAAAGTTCCTGGATGACATACTATTTTCACATCAACTTGACTCTTTACTATGGAGCCTCTGGGAAACGCATACAGACTAATGAAACCTCCCATGGAAATCCGTACACTAATTAAACATACGTTTGAATGAAAATGTGTGGTGAATTATGAGTATAAATACGTGTGACGAAAGAGGTAGCATAATGTCCTCTCTTAGGGAACGCTGTCTTAGCCCCTCCTACATTTTATCACTATCCGATTGTCTTCCTCTGTTTGTTCACTTTGCGCTGGACAGCATAGGTGCCCCTGAGTACCAGTGAGCTGCCGGGTCTGGGATACTGCCCCCCAGTGGCAGTGCTAGGTATGGCTGTCTGGCACTGCCACTCACTGCAGGGTAGACGTGGCCAATCTCCTCATTGCGGCCGATGTGGATTTCGTCGTCGTCGTCCTCTGTGGTCTTGCGGTAAACGGGGTTGTCGAAGTTCATGCTCTTGGTGTTCCGTCTCCTCCAGTTGCGCCACACCAGGTAGCCTCCGGTACACATCAGGCCGATGACCACTGTGGCAAGGATAGGAACTGCATGCGTTTAACACACAGTTAACACATACGGCGGGGGCGTTAACACAGCCAGGGGACACAGAGCGGCGCATAATGACACATACACGCACACAATATATATTCAAGCTCACACACTCAAACCTTAAGGTGCATCATGGCAGACCAGGGTCAAATGGTTTTATTAAAATGGTTTATAAAACAAGAAATTTGGTGAATGACATTACGTATCAAAGCAAATCTTATTGTATTCCATGGAATCCTCAGATGATAACACTGGTGTAACAACTACACTATGTTTAGAACAGCAGGTTTCTGTCCTACTTGTAATATATCAGCAGTATGCATAATGTGTGGAGTATTTGCATTTTCTGTATGCATGGAAGACCATCTAACTAATTATTAAAATGCAAAATATTTAATCTTTTTCTTTCATTCAATGCAAGCTATTTTTGCAACTCTCTTACCAAAATCCAGTACATATTTAAATAGAATTTAAAACCCTTATTTGTGTCATTTTATACCAATAAACATTAAATAAAATCTACAAAATTGTATAGGTTATACAAGTGCAATTTATAAAAAGGAAAAACAAACAAACCTGTCTACATAATCAAAAAAAAAAATTATCATGGTTTCCACATCCATACAAGCATACAACTTCATCAACTAAAAAAAAAAATTATAAACCTTAAAAAAAAAATATTAAGCAGCACAACTGATTTCAAAACTGATAATAATAAGAATTTTACTTGAGCAGCAAATCAGCATATTAGGATGATTTCTGAAGGACACAGAAAACTGGAGTAAAGACTGCTGAAAATTCAGCCTTGCCAACACAAGAATAAAATACATTTTAAAATATGATAGAAAACCCTTTTTTAAATAGTAATAATTTCACAATATTACTGTTCTACTATATATTTGATCAAACAAATGCAGCATTGGTGAACATAAGAGATGTCTTCTAAAAACATTCAAAAATCTTACTGTCCTCAATCTTTTGAATGGTAATGTACATAATTTAAGAAGAGTCGGATCACATCACTACCAAAAGGACTACTTAAAAAGCAGGTCTTAATCCCCCAAAATAGCACATATGTATATTTTAAAACTAGGGCTGCCAAAACGCACCTTTCCCACTCTCTCACACACACATATGCGTGCAGTGGCTTAGTGGAATATGTGAAGGGGGTGCTCACATGCTGCTCTGTGAGAGAGCAGGGGTCTAAGGGGACCAGGGGAAATCGAACCGGACTGTGTGTATGCTCACACAAGCCTACATGTGAATGGTTGGGGGGAGCACATTGCTATTCTGGGTGAATTGTTAACCATGTGTGGCTTTCCTGCAGTGGCTGGCTAACCCATTCCCTATTTTAAAAGATCAGCCCTGGCTTCTCTGTTCCCCTGGAATTTCTCTCTAATTGCTCTTTTGTCTGGGGGGCCTCAGAGACCTCCTCATGATGTGTTTTCCTCCATCACTCAGGTTCTATTGTCTCGCTATAAACACTTGGAATGAATTTTGTCTATGAATTACATTCGGTTTTTTAATCAAACTACAATAAAAGAAAGCATTTAGAAAAATGTTATAATTTTAAGGGATGGCCATAGAGGGACTGCACTTGCAAAGAGTTTTTTAGAGGAAAGGTATTTCACTTAATGTCTTTCATTTGAATATGAGCACAGACAAGGTAATTTCAATCCCACTAAGCCACCCGCCAGACACAGCTGTGATGCCCATCAGGTCCTTTTGACAGAGACTTTTTGCAGAATTGTATACATTACTTTACTTTATACATACATGTACTGTTATTTAGTTTGCTCAAACAGTCAAAAGGATGATGTATAGATACTGAGAGAATGATCACAAAATCAAAATGCATGAGTGACACTTCTTGCAGGATCAAAAATAACCATTTATAAAGCACTAATTTCATAATGAGCACAACATATTTAAAAACACATGTTGTAGGCCACTGTATTATACATTTTTGAAATAGATACTTTAATTTAGAAAGAATATTCTGGATTAAATACAATTCAAGCTCAATCGACAGCATCTGTGGATGATCTATGGATAATGTAATTCTCTTCATACAAAAAAATTAAAAATTAAAATATGGAAATGTCACACTGTCACCAAAGTATAACCATATTTAGACTAATTTGAAGCATTTTTTAACCTTGTCAGTAAAAAAATATATAAATATAATGAAAATGTAATTTTATAAATGTAATTAAATATGAATGTATAAATATAATTGCCCCTTTTAATAGAGCAAAATCCACCCACAGAAATAACTGCTACATCCAATATCCATTTCACTGCACAATGTTGTTTCTAGGCAACAAGAAAATTCATGCTTTAATTCAAATTCATACAAATAATTCCAATCTAAATGTAAGGTATTTACTTTGGTTGATGAAAAATCACTAAAAATGTTTATGAGAGAAGTTTCAAGAGCAAAAAGTGTGTCCTCCACATTGCCGGGATAAGAATGAACAGATATGACTGACCACTGGGATGTAATGTGACCTTAAAAAAGCTTTTACTGCTTTATTCCAAGTAATCTCTAAAAATAAATATTTATTAATAACTTCTGTTTTATGCATCATGTGTTTGCAAAGTGAAGAAATGGATTTGTTGCACAGAGGGACAGTAACATCAGATAGCAAACTCAGAATTGAGTTGAAATTATTTCTGGAATAATTAGCATGCCGTCAATAGCACTTAAGCTGTATTTAACCTGGAATATTAGGCTAAATGAAGCAGCAGATAATAAGAATATAAAAAACTACTAATTACCACCACCATCATCTCCAAAAAAGCAAGAACACAAAAAAAACAACAACAAAAAAAGCTCATCAACTACTTGAACAACACACAATCAAAAAAAAAGGCAGGATAAAATGCTTAGTTAGGATTAATACTCACCTATTGGAATGACTATACCCAGAACCGCAACGGTTATATTGCTACCAAGAAGGAAGTGGTCATTTCCACTGCCAGCTGAAACAGAAAGATGAGCGAAAAAGACAAATAAAAGAAAGAAAGACAGGCAACAATGAGGGAAAACAAAGAAGACTGTATTAACTTTCTATTTAATCACAAGATCATAAGAGACCCTGTAATCGGCAGTTTAGTAAACAGCATTGTATTGTCCACAATTATCGAGAGTGAGCAAATGATGACAGGTTTTTCCTTAAGTGAACTATTTCTTTAAAACAGCATCAAAATAAAATACTGACTGCGGATGCAGCATGTAACAGGTATGTTTTCACTGCCATTTTCATTTAAATGAATCTTCTCCAGTTTGTATAGTGTCCATTTACATTGCTATCTTGCCCAAGGCCATATATTGCTATTCATACAGCACTTTGCTTTGTGCTGTTGCATCCCCTTTTAAAGGTTTCTGCTGAGCAGTTGTTTCCACCAAATAAATCCCACCTCAATTTCACAATTAGCACGTGGCCCTCCATTAGCTACAGCATAATTAGTGTCTGATAATGGAGTCTGAGCCGGGAGATTAAGAGGACTAGATGGTACATCATTGGCATACAGATACAGACAAGACAGCCTAGGGCTTGGAAAATCGGTAGGAAACAAAAGAAATGCAGTGTATACAGTAACAACCACACATAAGGGGAAAGGTAATCAAGAAAACATTGTCAGAAAGGGGATCCTCCTAAAGATACAGTGAGTGTGTTATTTGTGTGAGACCAGTGACATCTGGGTTTCCATGGCAACGCTTCATTTGCATCATCTGCTTCTGTTTTTATATAGTAGGCTATATAGTTCCTGTTTAAATGGGTTTTTAAAGCTTCTCTTAAAAAAGCACTGCATTTCTCTTCATGCTAAATGATTAATCACATCCATAAAATCATTCAAAGAGCCATATGGCTGTGAAAAGACACAGCAGTGTATCCAAACTCAATAATGTGGATATGCTTTTAGGACAAACAACTGGCCTGTAACAGGTGATGCTGACAAACTCCATTATGAGCACTGAATACTGTTAACACACGCTTCATAAATTCACAACCCATGGTTTTATTTTTCATTTTGCACAATATATGATATATATTTTACAAAGCTACTAAAGGTACATACATAACTGGTGTGCTTGGCACTTGCTGTTTGAAGCTGCATTTACCACCATTCAAAAGTTTGGGGTTGGAATCATTTTAAATGTTTTAAGTGTTAATGAGATACTGACCAAGGCTATGTTTATTTGATCAAAATACAGTACAAATTATAATATTGTGAAATTTGATAACAGTTTAAAATAACAGGGTCATATTTGTAGAATTCTCTCAAAATCTACAGGCAAGTCTTTGTCTTTATTAGCAAGCAGCCATAAAAGGCAGAAAGGATGCTAACGTAATTCATCACTAACCTCAGTGCAACAATTTACAGGTTTTATCTAATGGAGAGTTTCACATGTCTACCGCGTACTATATGCTGGTAGTCATAAAATATTCAAGAGCCCAGATTTATGGTTAACATCAAGAATGAGCTCTTCTGCGCTTTAGTTATGGGCTGAGAGGTGACAAGGCTACTAAAATGTTGTTTTCCCATATTTCTAGTCTCGACAGACAACCTTTCAAAGACTTTCAGAGGGATATCATGGATGTAGTTCCTATTACTGAATTCACTAATGCCTTTTTTCCTGCTGTGTCCAGGTGGCTGTGTACCTTAGCATCACCACACAAAGCCCAGAGGCTGTGGGGGGTGAGAGTGAAACACTGACTGTGGAGAGGAACAAGGCTGAGGGCAATGTTCATCAGTCAGGTCTGGCTGCTCGGCTCTCTTCACTGGCTGCTCTAATTCAGCACAGACACACACTGGGACCCTGGGCGACCACTGCTGCCTCATCTATCACTCTCAAGTGGCCCAGCAATGCTCAGCAAGCAAATTCCACCACGCATTAACTTTTTCAGACTCTGAGGACTATTGTACGAGTACTGTATGAGAGCATTTATATAAGCTTCATGCCTTCAGATGAATTTTAGCCGTGATGGAAAACAAGTTCAACACAAGTAAATCAACACAACATCACATGATATCGTTCTTATACAATAGTCCAAAGAATATTTAAATAAAGGTCAATGACTTCAAATACTCGTCAAATGTTTGTGGTTGGTAAGATTCTTAAAATCTTTTGAAAGAAGTTTTCTATGCTCGAAAGCATTTAGTTTAATTGAAAGCATTTGATTAATGCTTTCAGTTTAACAGTGTTAAAAATATTTAATGGAATTAATGCATGGGCGGAGCTAGAATTGGCCACCCCACTCACTTGCTTCTGCCTCTTGACAAGAATTGTGTTTATTTAGAAGCAGCATGAAAAAAAGGTACAGGTGACGAGGGAGCTTCAATAGAAAAACAGTGAACTGCAATCCGACAAGATGTTGTCAGGCTATATGTCAGTAAAAACAAATTTTCCTGTCCTGAAATCTGTTATACTGTGATTGTAGCACGTGCTCTTCAATTGTATGCACAAATTTCATATTAAAGAAACTACAAGCATGCAAAGTCATAATTATGTCGTCAACCAAGTCATGAAATTACCAGAAAAAGCGATTAAAGCTGCCTTAAAACTGTGCATGCATTTAAGTATTTGTTATATATGAGTCACATTTAAGAACATGTCTTTGAAATGCAGTGGTTTTCAAAACTGCCCTGGAGCAGCCCAGCACTGTCTCCCTCATCTACTGTAACATATCCGATTCAACTCGTCAGCCCATTAGTACAGGCTTTAAGACCTGAAGTGGGTCAGAAAAGGTAAAGAGTTGTGATAAAATACGATTCATGTCAGATCTGCATCATGTTCAGCAGCGGCAGCTCTTATAAAGTAATAACAGCCAAAATAACCTAATAACCCAGCTGCTGTGATGTCTATTAATCAAAGAACAAAAGAAAAAAAAAAAGAGGTAATCAATAACTTTTGTAGCTATAAGGATTCCTCTATGTTTATTTTAGAACTTAGTGTTTGGTAACTTTATTCAATTTCCGAATATTGCCTACTTGCTGAAAGACACAGGTAGCTTATTATAATGGGTTTATGTGAATGGCTATAGTCAATGGTTAAATATTTGGGGGAAAAATATTTTATAGAGACATCAGTATTAGTATTGGTATCAGTGATACTGGCCTTCGGTCATAAAAAAGATGCCACTAAACAAATATAAAAAAAATAAATAAATACTGTCTTTATGTTCTTTTATATTAATTTGAAGATTGCGTGTGAAATTACTGAAATATAAAAGTATGTTTAAAAACTTTAATTCTAGGTGTCAGTAATTACAATCAATTTTTTAGGAAAAAATGTGTGATTGACTAATCACTAATTGTAATATCATTTTGAATAAAACGGAAGCAGACAAAAAAGATCATGATGTCACTGATGCATAACACAAAAAGAGAAACGGAAACTCACCGCGATGAGAGAGATTGCCATTGGCACCTTGTATGCTGTTGCCGTGGGTGATGGTTGTAGACGTCTGTCTGTGATCTGCTGTCGTCTGGGTGGAGGTTGGCTGTTTCCATGGCGATGTAGTTCTAGACTGAGTGGTCTGTAGGGTTGAAGTGGCTGTGGAGTGTGTGGTGGTGGAATGATGTGAGCTGGAATGAGTGGTTGTGCTAGGGCTGATGGTGGTTGTACTTGATACTGTAGCTGTAGGTGTAGTTGTGGAGATTGTACTGGTTGTTGTAGGTGTATCGGTGTTTGTAGCTGGAGTGGTGGTTGTAGGAGTCACAGTAGTAGAAGGTTCTGGTGTCGTAGTAGTGGTTGTACTGGCAGAAGTTGTTGTCTTGGGTTTGACTACAACAAACAAAACAGATATATGGAGACATATGCTTCCTAGAACTATAACTGAAGTTGAAACTTCCTGTAAACCCTTCTGTTTGCCTAACAGACAACTTTTAACTCCCAAACATGAATCAGGTGACATATGTTTCTTTAAATTGAGTAGTAAGCTTGATCTAGCGCTCTGTATTTTGTTACCTGTCACACAGCGGCGCATGTCTGGGCCCAGTTCCATGTTGTCGGGACAGGCACACGTGTACTTGGGCGAGTGGTCTGTAATCTGAGGAGCTCTGAGGCACAGGTACTCACAGCCTCCATTGGGCAAACTCCCCATGTTACATGTATCTGGAGCTATAGGGAAAAACACATTTTAATTCATATCAATTAACCTCTGGTTTGTTGCATAGTAGTATATATGAGATCATAAATTAAAATATTAACATAGCAGCTGAACTATTAAGATGCATTCACACTGAGAGAGACCTAACACTGGAGATCATACATTTTTAATTAAAGCTGTACTACATGAGGTTTGGAAATAAAAGGTCCAGCATTTTTATTCAGCCTAATTCACCTCAAAATTGGTTTCTATGTATAAAGTGCATGAGATATCAACTAGTTAAGAAGCCACATTCATATAAATTAACTGAAACCATTCATTTTTATAATAAATATCGCAACAATCATTCATCACTTTAATTTATGTAGTTTGAGTATGACAAATTATATACATTTAAATATACTTTATTGTTTAAAAGTTTGGGCTCAATTTGATTTTTTGATTACTTTTATTCAGTAAGGATCCATTGAATTGATCAAAAGTGACAGAAAAGACATTTATGCTACAAAAAATGTCTATTTCATATTAAAGCTTTTAATTTTCAACTTTCTGGAAAAAATTAAATGCATCACAATTTCCACAAAAATTTTAGCCATTATTTTTAGGGTTAAAAATAATAAAAAAAGTTACAAATCAGCTTATTAGAATGAATTCTGAAGGAGCATGTGATACTGAAGACTTTAGTAATGGCTTCTATAAAATATATTAAAATAGATAACAGGTATTTTAAATTGTAATAATATTATTAATATTATTATCAAAATATTATTGTTTTTACTGTATTTTTTATTAAGTGGCTTATGATATGATTGGTTGAATGGTAAGCTCGCATCTGATTGGCTAAAGAGTACGACAGACCCACGTGGGAAGAGAGCTCTGCCAGGAAAGTCTCAAAAAAACACACACACAAATCTGAGTGGATTCGTAGTAAATGACGATTTGTACATTCAGACACTCGTACATTTTAAACATTCAAAGGTTTTTGTGCACAGTTGTATATCTACGAATTGTGTTTTTCATTTGTGAAATGTATTTTATGAATATATAATTTTATTTTGCGCATGTGAATTGCTTTTTGTGAATATATATTTTTTTTCATGCACGTGAATTTTTTTTTGTGTGTACGTGAATTAGGTTTCATGCATGTGAAATTGTTTACGCATGTGTGAATCGTGTTTTTTTTTAACGGAATAATATGTTATGTGTAGCCCTTTTTTGCACATTCTCATAAAATCATGTTTTGCAGGGATGCATAACTGATTTATATTTTACTCTTGAGATACAAAAAGCGGTTGGATTCCATTCTCATAATTTCTCGTTCAGCATAAGTGTTTTTCTGCTTTCATTTGCACTTTCAGAGCAACGTTTAATTCTTTGATTTAGATTTAAATAGCACTTCTCATTTATTAATGTAAGGAGGCTGTAAATTGGTTCTTCTGTTGGCATGCTGCGCGTGGTCTATTTGTGATAAAAGGATGAAAACAAAGAATCAAAATCAGCACACATGCACGCACACTGCTTCTTTCACTTTCTCTGCCTGTCTCCAGAATATAAATTCACCATAAATATGCTATTCAATAACAGGACTGCTATTACTGGGGAAAAAACTGAGAGTCAGCAAAGATTTTCCTCTCATTAGTATAACAATGCTAAAGAGGTGACACTGTGAAAATAATACTGTTCAAGCAATGTTTCTATTAGCTCCTGAAAGGCAGAACTATTAAACAGGCATTTTTTCATTGCTGCTGTACCTTTATGAAATGTACGCTTCCCATATGAAATGAACAACAAAGTTTTTTTTTAGTTTCACTAAATTGTCTTTTTGGTCTGGGGAGGAAGTTGAGTTCTCAGTGTTTTCACAGCACATCAAAGTCTTTTATCTCAAAAGATCAGATCAGGAAAAACTGGATTCCTCATGATATGAGTCCTCTAATGCATTATAACATCTATCACTGGCTGTTGAGTTCAATAGATAAAACAGACTGAAAGACATATTACTTTTCAAAAAGTTTGATGTCAGTAACATTTTTAAGAAATGAATTATTTTATTCATCAAAAGGCACAGTAATTACACTACATTGTTACAAAAAAATTCTATTTCAAATATTGTTCTTTTGAACTCATATTATGGTCTCCACAAAAATGTTAAGAATGTATTTTTTTTTATATATTACATTGAAAAATATTTTCAACAAATACAGCTTTGCCATCACACGAATAAATGTATAAACACATTAAAATAGCATATAAATGTATAAATATATAAAAATAGTAGTTATTTTAAATTGCAATAGTATTTCACTATAATTTCACAGTCTTTCCTGTATTTTCGTTTTAATTTAATAAATACAGCTATGGTGAGCATAAGACTTTTGAATGTTGGTGTAGGAGGACAAAAAAACAAAACAAAATGCTCTTTATTGGAAAAACTACCCTATTTTTAAATTCACTAATGAAAATGTAGTTAAAAGTGGGGTATATATATTTTTAAAAATGCTTTAGAAAACTGAGTTGGGGTTTTGGAGTACCAAAACAAACTTGTAGCCAATCAGCAGTAAGGGGCGTGTCTACTCATGATGTGGAGGAGAGAGTGCTCAGTGCACAGGATGGACATTAGCCGAGCGACGAAAGAAAGATGGAGATGGCGGATAAAAAACAAAAGAGGAAACTGTCTGCAGAACGAAAGAAGGCTTACGATAAGGTAAGAAGTAGGGACCGTGTAAATTTCGGATCAGCTTTCCAGCGCTAGAGAGAACTCAAGGCCTGCGATTGGATGCCAAGATTGCTTTGTTTTTTTCTTGATAGGTGAGTAACATTGGTCTTGCTTTGTTTCACAGAACTAATATACACTGGCTTTTGCTTGAATATGCTCGTTTGCTTGTTTGTTAATCTGCAATCATATTGTCGTTCCCTTCAGCTATGATTAGACACATTCATTTCCACACCTACAAGCCTGGAGCGTCTAAACCTCCTCCACTGTCTGTTTCAAGCGTCAGCTCCCAAAGTGTGTTCGAAAAGTAAGATAATATGTTTAATACATTAGATAATAATACAGCAGATTCAGCCATAATCGTTGCCTGGGTTGCGTACGTATGTGTGGGGCAGAGCTATCAAAATAGGGGCGAGACCCTGGGATAGGGGCATGTTTGTTTTGGTGATTTTAAATATCAACAGTGGCTACCAGAAATCACTTACCCCACCTTTAAGTAAACTACATTTAACTAGTTATTCTCTGACAATGGCCAGATTAGTCAGACACATCAAAAGTGATGTAAAGCGTATTTCACTTGTTTGTCACCTTGAGGCTGCCGGAGCTCGTGGAACACCACCACATCCAGTGGGTTGTTGAGATGTTGAGCCAGCATTGCCACATCATGCCCTGTCAGCCGGTTTACACTGTAGATGGCCTCATCCTTCAAGTCTGTCCAGTAAACCCGGTCCTGTACAAACACACAGAATGTGAATTATGCACAAGCAGGAGCTAATGCATTTCTGTGGTTCAACAATTACCACATAGCACTAACAATGAACTAATACATGAACTGATAATATGTATATGTATATCTTGAATAGAAGCTGCTTTGTATAAAAGAGTGGAAACAAGAATAAATGCAAATTGTAACAAGTGACATGTTAGTTTTATGCCCAGTTTACACTACTGTTCAAAAGTCTGGGCTCCGTAACATCAACAATAATATTTTTTATAATTTAGTCACATCTTGTCTTACCTAGGGTATCAAGTGGCTATCATTCACATTGTTTTTGGGTATTTTATTGTGAATCAGTAAAAGATGGATAACAATACACAGGACACAAAAGATTCTTGGACAGAAAAATGTTTTTTTTTTTCTATGTATGATGCAAGACACCGAAAAAGGAAAGAAAAGAGAGGAAATGACAATGAAGATAAAGGCTTCTGTGTCTTTTGGAACACAAAGGTTTTTCATCAGACTAATTAAAGCTCACAGCTCTATCTCTCCTTTGTATCTTCACCTACATGAGCCTGAAAGCACACACTCCACTGTCTGACAATACCACTTTCAACCATCTGCCTCCCTCCTCTGATCAGTCCTTATCAGCCGCTACAGAAATAAAACAAACATGCATAGATAGACTGTCACCAACAAAAACAAACAAACATCCACCTTCCAAACAAATCCGATAAACAAAAAATAGATGAGGAAGTTCGGGAGGGGGTGTTTTGGGGGTAACAAAAGAAAATTACAAGGGGGAGGGTGCCAAAAAAAAAAAAAAGATCCAGAGCACTAATGCCCAAGTGGGCGACTAGCTTCGAGTATTAGAGGATGTTTACAGAGCCATGCTTTTTTGGAAAGGTCAGGCTGCTGGATCCCAGTGGAGCTCCGTCAGGTGTCCCTGCTGGTGGGGGTTCTTCAGTAGGACTCCTTAACCTGCACTAGACAGCATTCAAATTCTGACGCATTGCAGCTCTCATCTAACGCACGGGCCACAAAGGCACATATCTGATATAGATAACTGCTTTAATCTATGACACAAAAGGCTGGCTTCTAACATCCAGGTCTGAAATTGGTACTCCTTGAGCGAGGGGAGCAGCTTTATTAAAACCTTTCATCAAAGTCTTCGCTTCATTTGGAAAGGAGCAACTATCCCTGTGGAACTGAATGGCTCTTGACATTTTCAATGCTTCCCACTAACCAATAAAATAATGTGAAAGCTGATGTGGAGATATTGGTCTGTTATGAGACAGGGCAATGTAAAGGTCACACATCGTCTGAAAAGGTGACAGGAAAAAGGGGAGTAAATTTCTAATATGTAATTTGAGGTCTGCTGTGTTGGAAGCCAACATGTGGTGTACAGAACTGTATTCTTTAAGACACTACAATAATTCCCTTAGTTCACTAAAGCCCTCTGCAATAGCACATTAATTTACAGTAAAAATTGTAATGTTGTAAAATATTATTACAATTCAAAATAACTGTGTTCTATTTTAATATACTTTAAAATGTAATTTATTCTTGTGATTGCAAAGCTGAATTTTCAGCAGCCATTACTCCAGTATTCAGTGTCACATGATCCTTCAGAAATCATTCTAATATGCTGATTTGATGCGCAATAAACATTTCTTATTATTAGCAATTATGAAAACAGTTGTGCTGCTTTATATTTTGTGGAAGCCATGGTACATGTTTTTCATAATGAACTGAAAGTTCAAAAGAACAGCATTAATTTTTTTAAACAATTTTAAAGTTTTTGTAGTCACTTTTAAACAATTTAATGTGACCTTGCTGAATAAAATTTATATATTATTTATTAACTATTATAAAATCTTACTGATCCTAAATAAATAAAATAACAAATGAATAATATTCAATTAAATTATTATATTAATATTATTATCTCGTTAACTTTCGGTTCTTCACATAAAGCTACTGTATATCCCCTGAAGACATGGAATATGGGGCACAAGTTATACTGATGACTTTCATGGTGTTTCACAGAAAAATAATGAATGCCATACAGGTTTTTAGTGACATAAAGGTGAGTAAAATGATGGGGTAAAAAAACCCCGAAAAAAGCGAAATGGGAAAAAGCTTCGAATAAAAAAATGTATGCTTTTTTGTTTACTTTTAAGCTGTCAACTGTCAAAAGGAAATGTGTACTTGAAGAAAAAAAAAATATTTTTTTTTTGAGAGGAATGAGAAATTATGCAATTAAAAATAATGAACCAAAATAATGATCTTACTGGAATTGACTCCGGCACCAAAGACTGCACAAATGTTTCATACACAAAAAATTTGTATGCTCCTGTAAGCACATTTACAAAACACCCCAAAAGTTAGAGGGCAGTTTTTGGCTGCAGTTGTCTCTTACTGCAACTTCAACAGCCAAGTGGAGAACTTTAGGAATACTTTAGGACCAGCCTCAAGAATACTGCAGCAAAGTAGAGGTTCATTTCACATGTGCCCTCGACAAAAGTAAAAGAATGAAGAAAACACATTGTTTCCTTTTTTCTAGGGTTTGGCCCCGGGTTGGCCTCTTACTGAGCTAGCTCATCGACCGGCCTGATGAAGGGCATTA
Organism: Cyprinus carpio; assembly: GCF_018340385.1. Classification (NCBI taxonomy): domain Eukaryota; kingdom Metazoa; phylum Chordata; class Actinopteri; order Cypriniformes; family Cyprinidae; genus Cyprinus; species Cyprinus carpio. The sequence continues at coordinate 21,899,150 of NC_056577.1, read as the reverse complement.
GGTGATCTATTGTTTGGGCTGGGTCCTGCCTTCAGGCACTGTAGAATCCGCCAAAGTATAAAGGCTTTTTAATTTGGTTTGTTTCTTTGGCAGGTGCCAGCCACACAAAGCCATACATCTCCTGGCAAGTGTTACTGTCTCACAGTGAGAACCCTGTTCTCCAACTACACTCTATGAGCAGAAACATGTTTATGTGTGCATTATAAAGCCAAAGTGAGCGTAGAAGCATCTTAAAGGGTTAGTTTACCCAAAAATGAAAATTAGGCAGTGTTTTACTCACCACAGAGGCATCCTAGGTGTATATGACTTTCTTCTTTTAGACAAATCCAGTCAGAGTTATATTAAAAATTGTATTTGATCTTTCAAGCTGTTTAATGCCACTCAGCTGGTGTTGCATGCATCAGTCCAAAAGAAGTTAAATAAAAAGCGCCCATCCATAAAAAAAGTGTCTCACACGGCTCCGGGGGGTGTCAGTGTGTTTTTTTAGAAAAATATCCATATTCAAATGTAATAATCACTTTAATGTAGCTTGTGCCAACAGTTTTACACAGAAACAGACCCGAGCAGATGACGTATGGGGTCAGCATTGCGAATGTGCCGGTGAGTCTCGTGAAAACCAACGTTTGTTTACAGGATCTAAGGAATCAAAGTTTCCTTACCTTAGCAAAGGAAAACCAGTCTCCTCTTGGCTTATATCGAAATCCTCTGACATTCTTTTTTACAAATCCTCATTTTGTACTTCGAATTAATGACCGTTGTTTTGTTTTGATCTCTCTGCTGCGTTTCTGTGTGCGTCACTTCTGAGTGGCGCATGCACAAGGCCAAACTCATATGTCATCTGCCCAGAACTGCTTCCGTTTACAACAGTGAGCGCAAGCTAGATTAAAGTGATTATTACATTTTGAATATGGATATTTTTCTTACAAAAATACAATGATTCACCACAGTTGGCCTTTGTTCACCCCCTGGAGCCATGTGAGACACTTTTTTTATGGATGGGCACTTTTTATTTAACTTCTTTTGGACTGATGCATGCAACACCCGCTGAGTGCCATTAAACAGCTTGAAAGATCAAAGAAAATTTTGTCGCCTGAAACAATAAAGTCATATACACCTAGGATGCCACGGGGGTGAGTAAAACACAGCCTAATTTTCATTTTTGGGTGAACTAACCCTTTAAGGCCTGTTCTTGCCAATAGAGCTCCATTGTACCTGCATGAATAAGTACCTCGGTAAATTATTTGATCAATTTGTTTACCTCAAAAAGAGTCAGGGCAAAGGGATGTCCGAGATGATCCATGGAGGACAGCAAAACTCTACGGTTGTCTCCATTCAGGTCCACACTGGAGATCAGATGAAGCTTGGAATCCACCCAGTAGAGTCGTCTACTAGACAGATCTGGAAGAGGAAAGAACATTTAATGGAACCTATAAGTAGCATGTCAATAATACAACAAATGCTTTTAATTTAACATGAGTGGTCAAAACAAACGTAGAATAGTGGGTAATACCTGAAGGCATAATTCATATTTCAGTTCATATTCTATGATTTTTCATTATAACATTTTTTCTAAATTCTCAATTCCATCTTTTTTGTCAATATCTTTTTTTCTATTCTTCTACCATAAATGCTCTTTTTTAAATGGCTTTCATGTTAAGCGAGCCAGAGAAATGATGGCGATATTGACAGCGTTGCTTGAGCAATTCCATTTAGTTTTTCCCAAACTGACGGGTGATTGATGAGAAACAATGAAGGTGAATGATTCAAAGCCCTGTTGGCCACAGGAGGCCGCTCTTCATTATTAATACTATTTATTCTCCTTCTGCCTCACTCTTTCTGGGTTTGTTTGGTCTTTCTCAATCCTAATGTTTTTTTTTTCTCCTCTAGTATTTTGGTTGATGTATTTGTCTCTTGTAAAGATGGCAAACACAGCTCTCTCGTGTCTTGCTTTTTGGTATGATATGCTTTGTTTTGCTCTCTGCTGTTTTTCTTTTATCTTTTGTTGTCTTTTCTGCTATTCTCCAGTGTGTTCTCTATTTTGACTATATTTGAAGATGTGAATACTTTTTGATTTGAATGAAAAAATGAATTGCAAAACTTTCAAATGGTGTTTTACCGAGCGCAATCCCATTGGGCCACTCGATCCTCTCTGAAACCAGAACCTGCCGATCCACCCCGTTCATTCCGGCTTTCTCGATCTTCGCCTGCATTCCCCAGTCTGACCAGTACATGAACCTGAGGGGGTCAAAACAAACAAAACGATCAGAATCATGGAGAGATCAGAACAGTGGTTCTCAACCTTTTTGGTCTCCATTGTCAATATTTGAAGGCACCATGATTTTTCCAGTTTGTTATTTACCGGATAAGGATTAAGAATAAGGGTTCTAAAAATTTTATTTTTTACACAATTTCTACCCAATAAAATATTTCAAAGCTTGGCATAACCACAAAAATGTATATTCATCATAAAAATGCCCATGGAGTTCTACGATTTCATTCATTTTCATGACCTTTCCAGGTCTAAAAATCACACTTGTAAAATTAAGCTACCTCATAAATCCAAAATCTCTGGTTATTTATAGAGAGAAAAAAATGTGGAATTAAAATAAGACATATCTGGATTTTTAGTTGTTTTAGCTTATTTTAATGCTAGCTTTGTCTTAATTTGAATTCATTTTAAATTATCTTAAGTCTCAATTGGAAGTTGTTGTTTTTTTTGTGGTTCTTGGAAGTAATTTTTTTTTCTGTGGAATACTGCATAATAGATTTATACATGAAAATGAGTAAAATGCATATATTACATTTTGTTACAATTCTGCAAAAATTTGCGGAGCTTTTGGATGAGTTGCCTTTGTTGGGGCCGCAAATGCTTCATGTTATCAAATAAACAAGATGGAGTTAAGTGGGAAAATTAGGGAGCTCCAATGGCCTTGATACTTCTACGCTTATCACCTGTCAGAAATCAAGATGAATAGGTGAGAGTATGAGAGTATATTAAAAAGAGCCAGTGTATAGCTCCGGCCTTATAAGAGTGAAGTGGGCACTCTACCCACAGGCAACAATTAGTTGATATTCCCACCAGCTTTAGACTCATTTGCATGTTTTTCATGCTCTTCTACTTCTGTAATATGGTGAAAAGACCCCTGAGGGGTAAGATTCATCAGGATGAACGGCAGTAAAAGAAAATGACACATACGAAGTGAAGGAACCTTTGACAAGGCTTTCAAAAATCTTCATGTGTTAACACAGATCATGCAATGTACACCATATTTAAATTATTCATTATTATTTAATGCAACAGAGGGTTAAAAAAAATTGGCGGGAGGAGGCTTTTCTTTAGGGTGTTGAGAACATGCACATTTTCAAATCAGCTGATTTGTACATTAAAAACATTATATCGTTACCCTTGTCTTGGGTCAACGGCGATGGCACGTGGTTCCCCAAGCTCCGTGTCGATCAACACCTTCCTCTTCTTGCCATCGCCAGTCGCCACAGAGATAGTTTTGTGTCCAGAGTCGGTCCAGTAGATGTTCTTATGGACCCAGTCCATTGCTAAGCCCTCTGGGGAATGTAGCGCAGTGTCTATGAGCGTGATCTGCTGAGAAGCATCGCTGGCTTTGTTGATGTATGCGCTGAAGAGGAACAAGCACACTGTTAATCTACATCCAAAGCATTTAAGCAGATGTATCTATCTATTCATGAACAATCACAAGATACTAGATGCATCCACAAGACTCATGGTGAATAAGCACGACATAAATAGCTGACACTCCCAGCTGTTGTTTATCTACATATAGGCAGCTAGGTGAAACAACATCTGCATGTTTCTAAAAGAACAATTGTAGGACAAAATGGCTGTGACTTTTCCTGTCTCTGAAAGTTACAGTGACTTACAGTGAAGCCAGTTTGATTGCCCTTTGAAGCATGGTGAAATATGAAGTGACTGTGACTGATCTTACGATCTAGCACTCATTAGAAAGTGCCATTATCACTTTGATGCTACCTTGGTTATTCAACAAAAGGGATTCCATTTGAATACGCCATATGCATGTGCTAACAATAACTTGAGTAGCTATTGCCAAAAGTGTTGCCACAAACATTGATGGAAACCCAAACAAAATTCCAGTAACATTTAATGTTTTTGGCTTGTCTCCACCCAGGTGTTTCTTACTAATTAACATATTTTCATGAAAACACAATATGGAAATAAAAGTTAACATTGTGTCTGTAATCTTTGTATACACTACCATTTGGGGTCAATAAATAATAATAATAATAATAATAATAATAATAAAAGAAATTAATACTTTTATTCATAAATGATATATTAAATTTATTAAAAATGACTGTAAATCATTCCTAATGTCTATTTCAAATAAATGCTGTTCTTTTCTATTCATCAAAGAATGAACAAAAAAATGTATCACGGTTACAAAAATATTAAGCAGCACAACTGTTTTCAACACTGCTAACAATAAGAAATGTTTCTTGAACAACAAAGCAGCAAATTTGAATGGTTTCTAAAGGATCATGTGACACTGAAGATTGGAGTAATGGCTGCAGAAAATTCAGCTTCGCTATTATAGGAATAAATAACATTTTAAAATATATCTAAATATAAAATATTTCACATAGTAATTTTTCACAATTTTACTGTTTTTACGATATTTTTGATCAAATAAATGCAGCTTTGGTGAACATACCAAGACTTCTTTAAAAAACATTTTAAAAAATCAGTAGTGTAACAGTAATGTATTTTTATTTAAGTGACCATGCATTATTAAAAAGATTTATTAATACAAAACAGTTGTCCATTAATCCTGTTCAAATTTATTTTTTGACCAAATAATGAAAAAAAAAATTAAAATAAATAAATGCTGTTAGCTTATTGTACGCCATTTTATCTTTGAGTTAGACTTATAGTAAGTGTTTCAAAATTTTTAAAAATTCTCTTGGACAAATCTAAAAGATTTTAATGCTGGTATTCTGCCAATAACCAGTTTTCAATTTTCTACCGATGTGATAAAACTTTATCCCTTACTGATCCTTACTGAAATATTTTGTTAAGGGATCAGTAAGGGATAAATCCTGTCAACTTTTATCACATCGGTAGAAAATTTAAAACTGGTTATTGGCAGAATACCAGCATTAAAATCTTGTGGATTTGTCCAAGAGAATTTTTAACATTTTGAAACACTTACTTTAAGTCTACTAAGTATGTGTTTTTGATTTTAAATGGGAAAAGGCACACGTTTTAATAGTGACAGTGAGGAGGTGGTTTCTGTTATAACCTGATCATTTTCCATTTGAAGTCACCTACTGCCTTTAACAGATGCTACTTCAACAGCCATCAAAATGGGCCCATCTCCCTTTATAAGGCCGCAGGGCTTTGAGATGCTCTTTCCAGAGTGGATCTTAAGTGAATCAAAGGGACAGAGGCAATAGCAGTCAGAGAACATTTCTCTTGTGGTCTGACTAAGAGCTCTATTAATAGGAACAGGTATCCTGGCTCCTTTCAAACACAGATGATTTGCAAATGAGACAAAACAAGAATAAAAAATAAAGAGCTCTGCATTTAAACAATAGTGACTAAACATGATAAGATGGTCAATATGATGTGACGTCAACCGCTCAATGGCAGTTCTTTATATATTCATTATACTGATAGTAATTAGTGATACAAGATTATATATATATATATATATATATATATATATATATATATATATATATATATATATATATATATATATATAAATCACTACAGTCAGTTATGGACCAAATTTATCAGCTACATGACATTATTAACATCATGACATCCTTAAATTTTAGCAAATATTTCAGTAAAAGTGCTGAACAATGTGACACAATCACTGCCATTCACTGACTTAATTTCACTGTAGGCAGGGCTTCTCAGAACAATGTGACAAAAATAATAATATGTAATAATATTGACAAAACTGTCACTTATCACTTGCTGTATCACGCCTGGTTTACAACACAGTGTAACATGTTAAAGTGAGTCAAACATCTATCAAAGCCAAAACCACTGGGTGTTTTGCGTTCACTCCAGGATCAAACAATGATGTATTTGATCAGCAAGACAGGGTTTGGGTTCCAGCAGAAGCCTTGCATCACATTAACCCAAAATGATGTTAATTGGAATTAATCAAAGCAATAAACTCAACATTAATCTATCAACCCTTATGCTGAAAGAGTGGTTTTGAGTTCTCATGCTGGAGAACCACTATGTAAAAAAACAACTTCATACTGACAGCACCGGTCAGATCAATAACCACATGCCGGTTCCAAGTGAACCTAAGTAACAATTGGTTAATGGCCCCAACAATAGCCCTTAAAATAGATATGCCTCATTTGAGGTTTGAGCTGTCAACTGACATCTACACTGCTGAGTCTTCACCGTAACCATCAATTCAAGCCACTCTCTCTGTCAGGGACCACATACATAAATTAAACTCCCTGCAGACAAGCAGAAGTATTTCCAGTGCTCTTCTGAGGGGGTTTATAAAGTGATAATGAACTGTCGTACGTCGTTCTAACACAAGCCCTCCTGAGAGTGGGGATGAGTAATGGGATGCATTATTGTGGGAGGGAAATTAAGGGAAGCATATGGTGCGGTTGAAATTATTTAGAGATGGTCCTAGAGGCTGATGTGAATCAGAGTGATTCAGGAAGTGAGGTGGAGACCCGAGCATGACGGGCCAACATGCACATTGGGACAGTAAAGGACAAACCCTGGTCAAGTTTTCCAGCAGCTATTGTAGCACAGGCAGGCTGTGACAGGCTACTGTCTGACTGATAAGATGACTTTGTTAAACGGTCGGTAGTGAGGAACTGAAATGTCCTTCCATGAAGACAAAAATTTCTGAGAAAAGTGTTTTGTTAGGCATGGAGTGACAGGGATAGGAAATTAAAGGAACGATGTATTATAGTATTTTCAGAAAATCAGAATTTGATACAATATTAACAATCATTAAAAAGTTTTAAATGGTTTTGAAAGAAGTTAAAACAGAATTTATTTGAGACAGAAATAATTTGTAACATTGTAGTAGGGTACATTGCCATCATTTATGTTATAAAAAAAATGAATATATTCAAAATAATGACACAAAAATTAAAAAAGTAAATAATAAATAATTTATTAAATGAATTCATCAATCTGAAAATGTGCTTCAAGGTTTTTTTTTTAATGTTTATTTTTCTTATTTCAAATCTACAATTTAGTGTGGTTCATGCATAATACAAGAAGAACAAACAAAAGAGTTAATGAGATAGAAGATAGAAGATATATTCTCTAAAAAGAAGTCTTATCAATTTTTTACATGTTTTCCAAATAAGTTTATCTTGTTTTGAGAATGTTTATGTCAGTCAATCACCCCTAACACAACTCTGGTAGACCCAAGAAAAAGTATGTGAATTGTGCATGCAAGTAATTTCCTTTGCAGCTCTCAATCCATGATTCTGGTTGCTGTAAGAAAATTTCCAGCAAGTCTATGGCAGCTGTTCTCATGCATTTAAATATCTGCCAGCTGAGAGGAGGCGGGAAGAGGTTCTCAAAAGAGGGTTTCAACATGGCACCTTCTCCTCCTACTGGAGCATTGAACACTAATTGCAATTATCCTTTTTAAATAAAGATTAAACAGCTGTCAAGTTGATAAATGAAACATGCCCTAATGTTGTGTATACCTGAAGATCTTGCGATGGTAGAGGTCACACCAGTACATCTTGTTGGTGGTCACGTCCACATCTAGGGCCACAGCGTTCTTCAGGGTTGGCACTACTTGCGTATAGTCCTTCTTCAGCAGGTCAATGCGCCTGATCTCATGGCGGTTAGTAAACATAAGATATGGGCTCTTACCTGTGAGGGGGACAGAAAAAGTTTCATCAGCTCACTTGTTATCTTAGGATCCTCCTAATAGATGACTGAACTGATAAACCAATCAATATTAGGCCATTTTGAGACTATCAACATCAGCAAAATCATTAAAAATAGGACACAGAAGTCCAAATGAGATTTCTTTAACTTCTCAATTGTTTCAATTCACCTTGACAAACTGAGACTTTTGCTTATTATAGAAAAAAGAGACTGGAATTCTCACATGTATCCCCTTTTATTTGAGAAGAGATCATAATGTCAAGATCACATTTATGATAAATGTAAGATACCAAATTCTGCAAAGTCATAAAAAGTAGACCTGGCTTTTTAGAAAAATGAAAAATATAAACTTTTAGTGTCTCTTCTTGCCCTGTATTGTTGTTAATTATCACAATTGTGCAATTATGCAAATAAAAATAATTCCAATTAATAATAATAATAATAAAAAACAAAAAATGCTTCTCTCACTCTTGTAAAACTAAATTATCTGGACTATGCCATTCATATTCATTTTATAGCCCTTTAGTCTTACTGTATTCTACCAATTGTTTAAATTGTCTATTTATTTTTTTCCTAAGGAATTTTTAGAATTAATCTCTGGGACAAGGTTGAGGATTAAATAAATTATTAATAATTTCACTCCAAAATCTACCAACATACGACTGCATTTTTCTCAGATGGGTAAACACACTAGGGCATATTATATTTAAACAAGCACAGTGGCTGATTTGCACTCATACTATTTATTAATTAGAAAGGCAAACTTATGGAAAGTAAAAATATAACAATATGACTCGCACAAGTGCAGCCATTTGTGTGTGTAAAATCACTGACTGAAATTTTTGATTGCTTATTTCATTTGCAGAGTAAACATAAGCGTGTGTATGTTTCTAAAATGTAAACTGCAGCATTAGTTTATTCATGAATGCTGTGTGAGTCTGCAGTGCACCTGCAGACCATGATTCAGGTTTTCAGGTTACTGACATGTGGCCAAAATGGTTCTGACAGTTTCCAGGATATTACCCTGCACTGTGGTGTGTATGCAGATGAGTGTGTGTGTGCGTGTGCTGCTGGGGAGATTAGTCACTGTGTTTTGGTGCTCAGTCATGCCAACACAGAATATCACTGATTCTATTAGTTTATCCTCTATGTAGCAGCAAGGGAGGCTTCCACTCCCCCCAGAACCTACTTGTAATGGGTGTAATTCATTTTCATCCTGTCACCACAAAAAAAAAAAAAAAACCTACGTTCCTGAGGAAAAATCTGTTCTCCCAACCCTCACTGTACCCTTCCTGTGCCCTTTATTATACTTTCATTCAGCTTTTCATCTCTAATAAGCTCATTGCATTCAGATATCTCACGATTTGTATTACTGTAGAGCAGTGGTTCTCAACCACATTCCTGGAGGACCACCAACACTGCACATTTTGCATGTCTCCTTAATCAAACACACCTGATTCAGGTCACCTTCTCATTAGTAGAAACTCACAGACTTGTAATGGGTGTGTCAGACAAAGGAGACATGCAAAATGTGCAGTGTTGGTGGTCCTCCAGGAATGTGGTTGAGAACCACTGCTGTAGAGGATACAAGAGGATATAATATGGTTTTTAACGACCACCTGTTAATGTAATGTAAAATAAATTAATACATTTGGGGTCAGTAACATTTTTTTAAGTTTCTAAATTTTTTAAAAGTCAGCAAAAAAAGGGCTGCATTTTTTTTTTATCAAAATACATTTAAACATTAATATTGTGAAATATTATTACAATTCAAAGTAAGAGTTTTCTATTTAATTTTTTAAAATTGTATTAATTCCTCTGATGGCAAAGCTGAATTTTCAGCAGCCATTACGCCAGTCTTGTCACACGATTCTCTAGAAAACATTAAAATATCAAGAAAAATGTCTTCTTATTATCAATGTTAAAAGTTTCAGGATATTTTCAAAAAGAACAGCATTTATATAAAATAGAATTATTATTATTATTATTATTATTTTACATTACTGTCACTTTCAATCAATTTAATGTGTCCTGGCTGAATTAAAGTGAAAAAAAAAAAAAAAATACAGACCTCAAAATTTTGAACAGTAAGTGTATTAGAAAAAAAAACACTAACTAAATGACTGATTTCAACCACTCACCAAACATTAGATTCACATATACAGTACCTTGATGTTTTTCTATCTCCATTTAAAATCTGAGAAGAGTTTTGGGGAATTTTTCATTTTTTTTTTACTGTCCTATCAGCAAAAGCTTCCCTCACAAGACTGTATGATCCACAGATGCCTTATGGCCACATGTTATAAACAAATAAAAGACAAACAGAGCACAAAAAAGGGAATAGTGCAGGGGGTGAAGGAGAGGGAGACAGTGAGTGAACATAATGAGCAGCAGGTGCTGCGTGGCCAGATGTCACTGTGAGAGTGCAGGAACAGCACTCAGGTTTGGCAGTGATGTAGTGGATGGGGATGAGGATGAGATCTCATGTCTCCTCCCTGCCTCCCTTATTCTCTCACCACCCATCTCTCACTCTTTCATACTTGATCTGGTCTAAGCCAAACACCGCTTTTGCTGAGGCGCTGAGCAGTACTTGTGAGTTGGACAGCCGGATGGAAAGCCCGTCCAGATTGTGTTGGAGAAAGCGCATTTCCTGCTGCACTTCAGAAAGCCCTCATGGACCACTGTATCGTCAGCAAATATTTTCATTTTCAACAAGAGTCAGGATTCAATCATTCTTACCCATCTGCTGGAATTATCAATCTTAGAACGCGAGGGTGAGAAAGAGAGAAAAAGAAACCGAGAGAGAGAGAGAAAGCAATGTTACTTCCTGCTTCAGCTGAGCTGCATTACATTTACATAAAGTAACATGCTGATCATCTTTGGTGTCATGACAAATAATTTTGAGAAACACATAAATCAGCACTTTCTCAGATGGCCATATGTGCTCTAAGCATCTTCATTCTGAAGATGAAACGCCGCTGACTAAAAGGTTTTTTTAAGCTAAAGGCCATGAACTCTTAAAGAGCCTTGATCCTGTATTACAAAGGACTTAATAAAACTTGTTATTTTAACCCTTAAAACATGCTGAAGTGTCAAGAATAAAGTATATTATGCAACCTAACTTCTTAAATTACTTAATTTAGCATTTTTACCCAATTCATTAATTTTTTATATAAAAACTACCAAAATAACAGAATCCTTTGAGATTTTATTTAAAAGTAAATGAGAGAAGGTGGTTGCAAACAGGGAAGGAATTGACAAATGTTTTTGTTGTTATTAACAAAAGCACAATATATTTTCATTAAAAAATAAAATTATATATATATATATATATATATATATATATATATATATATATATATATATATATATATATATATATATATATAATATATATATATAATTAACAATAACTATTAACATTATGCATACTGTATGTATCTGTTATTTAATTCTTCTAAATAATAATAATAATACAAATTATTATTATCATTCAATATTGTAAGCATTATGCATATTAATTGTATTTTTTGTTGTTAATAATAACAATAACTATTATTATTATTATTAACAATAAATATTCAAAACACACACTGCTTTTTAATTGTTGCTAATAATGAAATAATCCAATGTTTTTTAATATTGTGTAAAAATGCAGAAAAAGAAAATAAGTTCTTAATATCACTTATCAGTACTGTATCTGCATTGCCATCAGTCATAAAAAATGATACTGGTCAAACTCTTTTCAATACACCATTCTGTAGCTACTGGCAGAGGTGCTAAGCAAGGAGTTTCCCGCAATGTTTTTAGTAAATTGGGATGGTAATAAAAAAATAAAAAAAAGATCCGCAATAACCTATGGTAAAAGTTTTTTCTCAATGTCACAGTGGATTGTCCAGTTTATGGTTCACACTAATTGGAGATCCACCATCATTCTGTTACGATCTTCCATCATATCATTAATGCTGATGAACTGCTTGTTTCAGTCCTTCACACACACACTGTGCTCTGTTTTCAAGACAGTCTAGACAGTCACCTGTGTCTTTGAGCTTCCCTCTCAAAGTCCACTGCAATTCTCCACTGTGCTTCACTTCTGCAACCATTTCATCCAATAATATCCCTTGCAACGGCAGCTCACAGAATAAACGTGAGGCATCAGTCCCAAAGACAACACGACACATCAAAACACACATTTGATTTCCTCCACAAGCTGTTCCACACCGCAGACAGTCATCATCCTATTGGCTGACACCCAGTGTGTAGACCACATACAGCGTGACATAGTTTCATCAATTTCTAGAGTCATATTTAGTAAGTGGGGTGACAAAGTAGGTGGGAGTGAAAGCATGAAGATAAAATGATGCATGTGGGGGTGTAACACCTTGACTGACAATGAAAAGAGATGGAGACAGACATGATTATGTCACTCAGCTGAGTCTCACATTGAGGGCAAATTACACGGCTCGGAATCACTCTCAACAGGTGAGTGACCTCACAATTATAATGACAGTATGTGACAGGCCTATCAGAGAGCTGGAAGCACATGACACACATGTTGTTCTATAGTATAATCCCACACCCTTTCACCACACGATCTCCATGACTTCTCCTGTCCTTCAAATTGTCGAGATAAGGATTTTAAAAAAGCATTCACAACAAACAATCTCTGTCCAATATTTTAGAGCTGCGTATAGCTGGAAAAAAGCTATTTACTCTAGTCATTTTCTTGACTTTTTAAGATTTCATTTATTTCCATGCCTTTTGGAGGATCTGCAAACGCTTATCACAAGCATTTTTTTATTTTAAGACTAATATTTGATAGGACAACCCAAAATAAAAGGCACTGTAAAAGTGATTGCACATCAATTACATTTTTTATCAATTTGCCAAGTTGCTGCATTACTTGATAACTATACCATCATACAGTTATGCAAATTAATTATATCAATTAAAATAATTATTTTGATTATTATCAATAATATACTGAATATTTGTATCTTTTACTGAATTTGCTGTTGCCAGATTTATAAAATAAATAAATAAATAAATAAATGAGCCTGTGCACTACAGTAATTTTACCAAAGGAATAGTTCACTCAAAAACATGAAAATTGTGTTATCATTTACTCACCCTCGTTCAAAACCTTATTGCTTTTTTTTTCTTCATTGAAATATAACAGAAGATACTTTGGCAAGACTTTACAATATGGTTCATTAGTTAACAATAGCTAACTACTTTAGTTAACGAACTAAGAATGAATAATACTTCTACAGCATTTATTAATCTTAGTTCATGTTAATTTCAACATTTACTAATGCATTATTAAAATCAAAAGTTGTAGTTGTTAACATTAGTTAATGCACCATGAATTAACGTGAACTAACAATAAACAACTATATTTTCATGAACTAACATTAACAAAGATTAATAAATACTGTAATAAATATATTTTATACATACATACATACATATATATATATATATATATATATATATGTATACACACACACATACACACACACACACATATATATGTATATATATATGTATGTATATATATATGTGTGTATATATATATATATATATGTGTGTGTATATATATATATATATATATATATATATATATATAGGTGTGTGGTATATATATGTATATATATATACAGTACAGTATATATATATATATATTTATTTTTTTTTTTACTAACATTGTACAAAATGTGAAAATGATTAATAGATAACAGAAGAAATGTGGTTTTGAGTGAACTATCATTTTTAAGGGGATTTGCACTCTATTTGGTGCTGTGGCTAATATGTACACAAATGAGTGGCTTGTGCTTTCATTTATAATATCTGTCTCCTCAAATCTAAACAAGCTGATTATGTTAATTCAGATGTAACAGAATATTTAATTAAAACACTGCAGGCAGTATTGAGCAACGGTTCTCATTTCTTCAGCATTACATATGAAAGGCACTGTCTGTTTTGTTCTGTTTGCTTTTGGCTGCAGTTTAAAGAATAGAAAACGTAAATAAATAAATAAAAAACTCTGAATGTGAAGTCTGTGAAATTGGTCTGGTCATGTTTTGTTTTACTAACATGGTCACTGAATGCTCTCTGAACTCTCTATTCATATCACAACTCATTATAGCTCTTATTGGCACCCAAAGGTCATGTTTGCTGTTACTATTGTGTCTGAAAAATAGCTGTTATGCCCAGAAAACATGTGTATAAAAGCACACTTTTCTCTTATCTTTAATGTGCCTCTGTCTGATATGCTTATGAAAGGAAACAAAAAAAGTTATTAATTTTACATTTTGAAAGATATACCTGTGACAAAAACATCAAGCTATTCAAATTATTTAATAGCTTTTTTAGGCACACCAAAAAGGTGGAACGATAAAGAAAAAACATAAATCACTGCAGCCCTTTAAAAGAGAATTTAGAATGACTGAAAAAAGTCAAATATCTAATCTTTTAATATGAATCTGCATCTGTAATCTTGAACACAGAACTAAAATTCCACTTAATTTCACAGAACAAACAAAGTCCAAATCGATCTTGACAGACTAGAAAGGAATAAAAACTCATATTAGTTACAGTACATATTCTCTATTTTTAGTGGCAAGAACCATATAAAGATTGAAATGTTACTTTTTTAAAAAAACAAAAAACTCTTTTGACCTAAACACACACACACACACACACACACACACACACACACACACACACACACACACACACACACACACACGCATCTATATATATATAATATATGAAACTAGCCACACAAAGTTGAACTGATATATCAGACCTGAACACAATACCCACTGAATGCAATTTGTGAAGAGTGAAATCACTTCACTAAGTTTTCAGTATGCTCTTTAGCCCGAGGGAACAGTTTTGTTCGGCAGCTTTACACATTGCAATTAATGACAGTGTTTCTCCAGCTGCCATTCAGCCTATCGGGAGTGCTGGAAATGCATTGAAGTTTACGCAGGCTGGTCATGCAAAAGAAGGACAATAAAGATTAGCTACATTAGGTACACAAAACCCTCACAATTCTAAAGCATTCCGTGCTGCACCTATCCCATCTTCTTTATAAAACAAACAAGTGGCCACAAAAAAACAAAAAACAAAAAACAAAAACAAAACCCAACTGTCTACCTCACTTAAATACAAAGAATATTCAAGAAAAATAATAAACACCACTGCCACTCCAGTGAATAAACAGAAGAGACGATGCAATCATAACAGCTTATAGCAATTTAATTCCATCATCACAATGTAATGTGATGTGATACCAAAAAATAAATAAATAAATAATATAATTTAATAATATAACATATTATATATTTACAGACAACTTTGAATATCTGTAAATCTCTCTCTCTCTCTTTTTTTAAGTACATTATTTTTAATATTTTCAAAGTTATTTTACTATTTTTTTGCCACTGTGTGTGTGCATGGGTATCCATACATATATGCTGGGAATGACACAATAAACTATACTGCTTGGCACATAAAAAAAGATAAAAATTCTCAATAACTTCATCATTATATGGACAAAAATACATGTTTTTAATGAAATAATGAAAAAAAAAAAACTTGGTAAAATGTCTCCCCTGATTAGTACGTACAACAATTTTGTTTTTTTTAATCCTGGTCCAGAACAGTGATGGATGTAGATGCTGGTGTGGAGTATCTTACCCACTGCTTTACATGTCTTGGTAACCGGGTCCATCTCGTAACCCTCATAGCATTCACATTTGTAGTCGCCTTTGAGGTTGATACATATTTGACTGCAGGCATCAGGGTTCTCACATTCGTCTATGTCTGGCGAGGACCATCAGAAAAGCATTAGTAACAGAGCAGAGATACACAGAGAACAGAGGCTTTTGTAGTGCAGTGTCCACAGACAAGATAAATGATGCTTGCAAACACCATCTGGGGATTTCTCTACTATCAATTTAAAAGAAAAGACACTGAGAGTAAACAAATCCTAGATGTTCACAATACACGTACAACAGTGGGCTTCAGGGAAAATGCGTACAATGTAGACTTGCACAGCATCAAAATGTTGGTATCTGACATAATATATCTGTTACCTCCACAAGTCTTCTTGTCCAGGAGCTTGTAGCCCGAGGGACATTCACACTCATAGCCAATCTGCCGGTCCTTACATATGTGAGAGCAGCCTCCATTGGTAATGGCACATTCATTCAGACCTATGACAGAAAAAAAGGTAAAAAAAAAATAAAAATAAAGAAGAAGGTCAGCGTGCCCGGGGGGAACTGGATGGTAAGTGCCCACTGCAACCTGACAACAGCTGGCAATAGACTGCTTTCTTCTCATTTTCTAGGTTGAGCTTTAAGTCTGTGTCATGACTTTATAAGAAAGTGATGAGATGAGTGCAGTTCAACTGAAAGACCTGCCTTAAATGCTTGAAAAAAATGCAGTGAATAGGTGGAAACTGCTTGTGCGTGAGGTGCTGTGAGAGAGAGTGACTAGAATGATTCGATAACTTTTCTCTGAGAGCAAACGCATTTGGGCATTGGCTGTTGGCTCCCTCCATTACAGATGACTTCCATCATACACTGCTGACAGGCAAGATAATGCAGGATACTTTTGGTATGAAACAAAGTCTCAGCTTTCATATTTTTTCATTTTTTTAATGAAATTAAAACAATAAAAACCGTTTTGTGGCTCTTTAATGTGTCGTGACCGATCGCTGTCTCAGTTCAAGTGGCATGTGAACCAATCATCTCTTCCTCTTTACTAGTTATAGCACAAAATAAACATGAATGAACATCAGAATGTATCTTTTTTCATCCGCGGAAAGACTACAATATACACCAAGTTCAAATCCACTGACGTTAATCTACTCTCTTGTCAGTTTTTTTTTTGTCTGACAAAATGGTGTTATGATTGGTCAGATCGCCTGTCAATCAAACTCCCGGCGAAGGGTCAATTATAAAGCTGAATAAATACATAAATAAGAAATATTTATAAATGTATAAAGTTTATAATTTTTTTTTTTTAAACTAAACTTATTTAGCAAGCAAAAACTAATATTAATAATAACACAAACCAATATAAATATAAAGAAGCAAACATTTAATTTAAAAATCTAAGCTATTATTAAAAACCAACAACAATAATATTAATACTTTGCTTTAAAACAAATAATAAATACATTTTGTGGATATCAGTGTGACATGGTGTGCAAGTACAACATAAAAGACATAAACCAGCCTGACAGAAGAAAAAACAGACAGCAAGAGAATAGGAAAAAGAGAAGAATAGCTGATGCTAATGCTGACTAACAGCTGCCAGCAGGAGTCATGCAGAGGACAGAAGCACCACACGAAGTTCAAGTGAAACAGAGGAAAGAAAAGACAAAGTAAAATGAAAGGAGACAGGTTGAGAGAAGAGGTAGGACAAACACCTGGACCGTGACTAAAAGAAATGCACACTCAAAAAGCGAGTGAGAGATGCTCTCCAACAAGCCAGAAATGGCATTTTCTCTAGGCCACATATGAATCATGTATGACAAGTAAAGGATGCACTAGTGGATATGGTAGAAGCGTAATCCCTAGCACCAGTCCTAGTGATTTAGTGTTCATAGTTGCAGTGGCAACAAGGAATGATTTTTACAGGATTTGTTTATCTCCTTATGTTTCATCTGCCATTACTTGGGAAAATATGCAGTTCTGCTCCGATTCCACACTTCTGGTTGAGCCAGAAGCTGAGATATTGAACCGCTCAAACAAACAGAGCCCCACAAGCGTTTACACTCTTCAGGAAGTTGACCAATGAATGGTTTACTACAGTTGTCTCTGTACATTGAACTTTGGAAAGATGAAAGTATTTTAACATCAAAAAAATTTCACACTCCTCCAAAAAATATGGCATTTTCAGCTCTAGCTTATCGCAGAAGAAAAAGTCCAGTTCCCCAAAATGATGAAAGACAAGAACAGAGAGAGAGAGAAAAAAAAACAGATCTATGGGAACCTGCATTCTCTCTAGAGGGCAGCAGTATATTCTGGGCACGTTCTCCTTGTATGATAGCACCCGAGGGAAGACTCACACTTTGATCTTAATGATCGCTCTGTGGGTTGTTGGCCCTTGATCAAGCGAAGCCCCTAATAAGCAAACACTGCCTATAAGCTTAAATGCTGGTCTGGAATTCGTTTTCCCTCTCCAAATCCAACACTACTAGTGAGAAAGGAAAAGCTGACCCTAGATCACTGGCTGCAGGCATACCATCTGAAACAATTTTATAATTCTATCTTTGACTTCCTACACTTAAAGTCATCATATAAAATATCTTGTATACAATACTTGCATATAAACTTCATTTAAAAATAAAGTCCCAAATATATGATTATACCAATAAACAACTTACTGAGGATGTCTGCATTTGTGCAAAAGTTCCTGAACTCACCGCACTCCTTCACAGGCTCATCAGACCAGTCCTTGCAGTCCTTGAGACTGTCGCACACTTTACTGCTATCGATACATTCCCCGCTCTTACATATGAACTTCAGCGGACCTTCACATTTGGTGGCTGTCAAGGACACAATAAAGAGTTCTTACACTTCTGGCATTTCAGTCATAGCACATAAACAAAACTAAATTATGTAGAGTGCACAACATGAACTGCCATTACACAAAACACATTTTCAAACGACACTCATTGCATGAATTTTCATTTTGCTCTTTGCCTTACAATGACAATAAACAGTGACAAGAGGCCATCAAGTGCAAAACAAGTACATAAAAGCACCATAAAAGTAGTCTGTGGAATTTAATACTATATTTCAAATCATGTAAAGCCAATAAAATAGGTCTGTGTGAGAAACAGGCTGAAATATATGGCTTCAGAAGATCTGGAATATAGTGCATGAGTCATATGGACTACTTATTTGTACTTTAATGGTGCTTTTTTTTGGTCCTTTCTGGATCTTGACAGCCCCCCAGGACACAGTATGTTTCAAAGGACATTGCTTTTAAAGTCTAAATATCTTTGAAAGAAATCTCTTAAAATACTGCATTTATGGTCCAAAATACCATAAAGCAGTAATACTGTAAAAATGATTGAAATTTAAAATGAACAGTTTTCAATTTTTATATATTTTAAAGGGTACACTTGATGGAATTTTCACATTTTGTAGCTTTTTTTTTTTGCATTTAGTTTCTGATTTCTTATTATTATCCACCTTGAAAACAGCTGTGCAGCTTAATATTTTTGTGGAAACCATGATACTTTTTTCAGGATTCTTTGACATTATTAATGTCTTGACTGCCATTTTTTAAATCATTTTAATGCATCTTTGTTTACTGAATAAAAATATACATTTGAACAGCAGTGTATGTGTATGAGAAAGAGCACTGAGCACATTCTGCTAAACTTCTGTTTTTGTGTTTCACAGAAAAAAAAAGTCAAAAGAGAGATGGGAAAAAGGAGAATATTGAAGTTACTCACTTTTGTTAATGCAGCCAGCCTCGTCGCTGAAATCTGGACAGTCGTGCACTTTGTTACATTGTTTAGTTCCGTGAATGCAGGAGCCATCACCACACTGGAACTCATCAGGACGACAGGTCAGCACAGCTGCAGGACAAAAACACGTTTATATATGACAAGCATTCCTGTAGCTATATATATCATCCTTGCCAAATAATCAATATTTGGTCGTTTTGCAGAAATATGCCAAGTAAATGACTAAGATAAAGCCATGAGTTGTTAAAGCTGTTAAAAACATGCACACTAAAGCACTCACCATCACACTTTCAAAATAGTCACGCATTATACCTCTGTTTGTGAGCTTTAGTTCTAAAACAGCAAATGCTTTTGGCTTTTACGTTGTGTCAGATCTCAAGGTAATAGCTTATTTGCAAGAGAGTTTCCTCAGAAAAAGAGCTCTGAAGATTAAAAACAATCAGTCACTTACTCTGGGGCATAAGGGAAACACACTGAAGAAAGAAAAATGTGCTGTTCGACAAAGAAAGGTCTTAATTTTTCACATTCATCTTTTAAAATCCCTTTAATATTTCATACGGTGTAATTTGGAGGAGCTGCAGAGGGAGAACATTCACCGTGATCAATTTCACTAGAACACATCAACTTATCTCACGGCAGCTCTCACTGCTTAAAAATACGTTTGACCTACATTTTTGCCCTGTTTTCCAGTTAAAATAAATAACCCTCTCTAAAACAAAATATATTCACTTGAGAAACAAAATTGTATACTGTATAATAGCAGTTTAATAACATTAATTAATTGAATTCTATATGAATGCATCAACTGTATCTGTGATATCACCCCAAGTTTGGCTTTTGAACTGTAACTTAGTGGAAACATGGTTTGCTATTATTCATAAATGTAATTATTTATTAAACAGTGAAACATTTATTCATATTGCCATTGCTGTCATAAGCACAGTCAATGTTGTTATCGTCAACTACAACTAAAACCGTTAAAAACATTATTGTTAGTTTAAATAGAGCTTAAATAAAATATTAGATGGAAAAACTCAAAACACATGAAAATTTGAAATGTTGCCTTTGCAACTAACTGAAAAAAGTTGGTTGAACTGAAGTACTGAAAAAAGTCAAGTTGAAAAAAATAAATTGAAACTTTTTAAATATTAAAAAAGTAATAAAAATGACAAAACACATAACAAAATTACTAAAAATGCAAGTAAAAATAAAATGAAAACTGAACATATAAAAAAAAAATAAAAGCTGATTCAAAATATTACCAAAAAACTATAATAGTACATAAATAAGACTAAAGTAACACTGGCAGCATAAAAACAGTATCCACCCACAAAGAATAAACATCTAACTTAAACCCAATAAAATATAATGCAAAATGACCAAAATAGGAACTGAACAGTAAAGTATTACTGAGACAACACTCACAGAGCGCTTACTCTGTCTGGCAACCAACAAGACTCTAGCACATTACCATGTTTGTACCACAGCACTTTGTGGAGATTTACTTGTGATAAACTCATGGAAAAAGAACACCATTATCTCAATAAACACATACATGCTAGAACAAACTGTACACGTGTGTGTGTGCACACACTCGGTATCAACAACACACATGCAAACAAAGTTTTCAGCTGCAGGTTTTGTGTTTTCACGATTACTCAAACAAACATGCTTTTTTCCTCATGCTTCATGGAGAAACAAATCCTTGAAATGTAAAGTCAATAAACATTCATGTTCACTGATTCTAATTCTATTATATTATTTATAAATCAATTAAATCACTATAAATTACATGCTAATTAATTAAGCAATAATCATAAATAAATCAATATTTGCTGAAAATGAAGATAATTAATAATTGTGGCAGACAAAGTAGACATTGGCATTAGAAGTCAATACAAAATGCAGAATGTTCAAAATAGTACCAATCTTAGGTACTACGATTACTAAATTAACATGTCAAAATTAGACAGCTCTAATTATATATACTGTAACAGATGGAATTCAAATGAATTTTAATAGAATTGGAGTAGAATTTAGTATATTTTGTATTTAGAGTATTTTGTGAATGTTTTATTATTTAATCTTTTAATTTATGTTGGCATGCGTGCAATGCATTTGTGTTAACAGAATTAGGAGGAACAGACAATAAGGGACTGATTCTAAATGAACAACATTTTCCAAGAATACACCATGTGTTTTACTGCTTTACTTGGACGTGACAGTAATTTAGAATGAATATAATGACAAGAACAGCATGCATGCAGCATTAAAAAGAGCATGTAATGCAGCCAAGTGGTAAAACTGATTATTAATTCAATTAATTAACTCATTCACCACACAGTAAATATCTTAGGAAACATGTGCTTGAAAATGTTAACTCTGATCAGTATATTAAAAATATCAGTCTTCTTATACACTTACGACAGTTGGCCTCATCAGACTTGTCCTTGCAGTCTACATCTCCGTCGCATTTCCAGTTGAGGTGAATACACTCTCCACTCCTGCACCGGAACTCTCCCACAGTGCAGTGGGGTTTTTGAGGCTCCGTCCTGCGGCTGCAACGCTCCAGAGATTCGTCAGACTTGTCTCTGCAGTCGGGATCTCCGTCGCAGCTCCATGGCGCTGGGATACACTCTGAGTCGTCACAGCGAAACTCATGCGGCCCGCAGGTGCTGGCGGTGGCTGCCGTGCACTTCTCCTCATCGCTGCCGTCGCCGCAGTCATCATCCCCATCGCAGACAAACGTGGGGGCCACACACAGACGATTACGGCACTGGAACTCTTTAGCAGGGCAAGCCTTAGCATCTGGAAAAATGAAGAATGTACTTTATTAACACAGAGTCTTAAAGTCCCTCAAATACATATACAGTATGTAAAAAAATGACTTGAACGATAAATAGTTGATAGCTGAACCTTTAACTATTGCATGTTAATATAGGCATTTTTAGACATACTGTAAGAACTTTTTTTTGTTTGTTTCCTGTGTTTCTAAAATTTTTTTTTTCTTTTTTATTATTCATCACAAGCATATTTTGTCTCCTGTGTTTCCAACTTTTTTGTGCTATACAAGCACAATTTTTCAAAAAAATTATGAGAAAAGCTAGCATTTTGTAATTTTTCTTATTATCTTGTCATTGCGCATATAGATTTTATTTTAAAATGTATTATCGAAAAACTTGAAGTCATCAGGTTAGGCATCAACTCGGTTCCCATATGTTCCCCTTTTTTGTAATGAACTGAAAAAAGGGAATCATAATGACTTTTTGATCATCCAGGAAGTAAAATCATTAAGGACAAAAACAAACAAGCCTCCTATTATAATATATTTTTTTCCTTATGTTTTGTATTTGTCAGTTGGCGGTGATCTTATAATGTGAACTCTTATATCACGATTTTGAATAATTAACAACTAATAATTGAAAAGTGGATATTTGTAAAAATATATCAAATTCTCCTTTTTTAAGGCCTTTGTAGATTTATAGCCTTATAATTTCAAAATAAATCAGTCAAACCATGCAACCCTAACTCCAATTTATTTGTAATATATATATTCAAATGTAAAGTAAAATATAACATTTTATAATGTAATTTAACATTTTTAAATGATGATAATTTAGTAATGTTAAATTACCTTATAAAAATTATGAGAAATTATAATTATTTATTCAATAGAACATTAAACATTTTTTTTTACAATTATTAAAAAAAAAAAAAACTCTAATCAAACTTCTAAATCAGTTTGGGGAAAAAAGATGACTCTGGGTTTCTGTTTAATGATGTCATATAACCAAACCAATGATGTACCATTACAGTAAAATGAGTGAAGCACACTTCTCACTGGAAATTTATGGCAAATGCAGCATGAGCTCAGACAGAGCTATTCTGTGCTGATGTGAGCTCCGTGACCTCACTGATTCAACTGTGCTACAGATGACCTGAGATTCACACTTCAGCCCCACACTGGCGGCAGACACTAACTAAATGGGCTTAACTGTGCTGCAGTAAACGCCTGTCCATTCTTTAATGGGGTCACCCACCCCACCGGAATAACCGTCCTGAAGAGCTGTAAGGCGACTGGGTATTACATTCAAGGAGGCTAGTTTTGTAAAAGGATTTGAAATGGCTTACGAGCATGTGATCGGGTGTGAGCATGTTTGAGTGGATGGGATAAGAGAGAAATCGATCCTGACTTTTTGAGACTTTGTGTCAATAAACCTGTAAATATGCAAACTATTTGCAAAGAGCAGCTGGGGCTCATAAATCACTTTTACCAACAAAACGGTGACATTATCAAAATTGTATTGCCGGATTTAAAATCAATGTTATTTGTGCAGCTCACAGAAAGGTCATTCCTGTTGTTTATTGTACTTTAGCTGATTTGTATTTCACATATCTGCCCTTACGCTAGTTGCTTTTGAAGTCAATTACAATAATGCTCAATGAGATATGATGCTAATTGTATTTTTGCAAAGCTGATTAGCCAACAAGCATCTAAACAAACAAACAAACAAAAAAACTAATCAAAAAGGTCTATTAGGAAAGCAAGCTCTGCATCTGCTGACGACCACTCAAAGGTTTCTTCAATGACCATCGAACAGCTGAGGGCAAAAGTGGAATAACATCTTCTGGAATATGTAGCTATTGTCTAGCTGCTACATTTCTCCACCCTCAAGGTCAAGGCAGCCAGCAAATGTAGCATGTTCTTAAAAGAAAGGAACGTGATTGGATCTTTTTTGTGTGTACAGTGTATTGGAAGGAAGGTTGTGTTTGCTCTAAGCAGGGGGAGACTGGATTGGCTGACCCTTCTCTTCTCTTGAGGGATGGAGACAGCAGCCTAAAACAACATCCTTTCAGAGAGGAACAGAACAAACACGGACAGCTTTATCATATACCACTGTCACATTCCAGCTGGAATGAAAAGCAAATCACCCAGCTCTATACACACTTGTAGAAGGTGTGAATTGGATGTATAAAATATTTTCACATACTAAATAAATCTACACTAAACATTGATTAGCTGTGCTTGCTAAGTGTTACATTGAAGAAGGGACCAGAGCCATTTCTACTAACTAATGCTTTGAACCAAACAAATACCCAAAAATGTCATTCAAAGGCTGCTGATAGATCTCTGCTGTGTGGATTTTGATGCTATCTGGTTTAGAGGTCAGGCACAACAGTGAATGGATTTTAAAAGAACGGAAAGGAAAAGCTCAAAGCAGGTCAACTGAATTCCACTGACCAATGTCAAATACTCATTCCCCGGGCCAACAACAGACAGGTAGTAGATAGGGCTTTACATTAACAAGATCTCTGTGGCCTTGAACCACACAAGCAAACAACAGAGAGCTGAAAAATATATAGCAGAACTGAATGTGAAAGAATTGCATGCAGCTTTTCTGTCCTTGTGTTAATTGAGAGACTACACAGAATATTTGACTGGAACTGTTGTATAATATATAACATAAACACATACAGCTGTTATATGATGTTGTTGTTATATCACACATATGTTGCATCACATACTATACAACAGTTAGTTCCTGTCAAATATTACATTTGTCTCTCAACCAACACAAGGACAGAAAAGCCACAACCACAAATGAAAAAAAAAAAAAAAAAAAACTTAAAAATATGTTTATACACATCACACACCACAATATATCAAAACTCCAAAAAACATCACAATATCTAAAAAACAAATTTTTTCTATAAATTACACAAATGCACCTGCAGGTAGTGACAAGTGACTGTCTTTATGAGTCATTGAACCATTCAACAAATTTGTTTAAAACACAGATTTTTTACAAGTGATTGTAAAAGCAAGTGATTGTTTTTACATGCAAGTCACTGAATCATTCAATACAACCAATTCTTTTAAAAACACTGATTCTTTCAGTAAGAAACAAGTTACTTCATTCAGTCAGTTTGTTCAAATAGACTATTTATTCTGATTTACTACTCTGGGTTTACTCAGCGATGCACAAAATTGATTCTGACTTTGCTTGGAATTCTTTTCGTTGGCAGAATAAAAATAGACAATGGCAACTGTCTAAATGTAGGTTACTCAATATTAACTTATCATTTATTGAACTGTTGTGTGAAAGCAATATCATACTTGCAATCATGCTAACTCTCCAAGTCTCACTGAAAATGAATAACTTCAGTGAATGCTCATCAAAAATGCTCTTAACTACTATATATTTGCCTTAAATTTGTGCATTTTATGCATACGCATAAAAATACACACTTCACCTTTTAAAAGCAATGTGTAAGAAGACTGGAACACTTTTAACACAATACTGACCACCCCATACTGTATCTGTGAGAACAAGCCACCGGGGGCAGCTTTAGCACTGAGGTTCATGCTACACTCAGCAAATGGCCCGAGGCACTAAGTTAATGGTGCGCTCGCCACTGTCCTTCATCAGCCCGTATTATTATAGTATCCCGTATCAGAGAGAAAGACTAGCCTCCTCCGGGGAGAAAGACTGTAACCATGATGCACTGAGCTGAGGGAAAGAGGTGCCACAAACATACTGAGGCAGCTAAAGACTGCAATGCTTTGGATGAGATCCGCCTCATGAAGCTTTTCCCAGTGCTGACAACAGTGCCTGCAGGCACAGCATATGGAAAAGGGGATATACTAGCAAGAAAGAAAAATTGAAGAGGACAGGGAATTAGTTCAGGCCGGTAATTCTGTAAGCCCTCAGTGTGGTTTCATTAGTCAGTTATGAGTTTAAAAGGAATAAAACATTTTGTTTGGCAACTCTGGTTTATAACTCTTCTTGTGTGAAGAAAATAAACCAGTAATGTAACTCTAGCAGTGAGCGACTGTTTCACTGAAACTCTGTGAAATCACACTGTAAATGAAAGTTTTGATGCATTTCCAAAATTTTGACTCGATACACTGAAGGTATTGTCCCTTTTTTAAATAGCCAATAAGCTTTATAATTACGCCGCGGCCATGACCCATTTTATTACACACTAGCTTGCAGATGACATTAGTGGGAGGAACATTCTCATTCTAGAGAGCATCTGATTGGACAAAAACCTGTACAGTGCAGGATGAGTCATCAAAGTCATTTGTGCTCCATTTTCCAAGAAAAGTCTAATTACACCATCTCTGCTAATTAATGTCTGATTGAGTCAAACAAAGTTACAAAATAAACCAAGAAGGGAGAGTGGTGTAAAGAATGAGGACAGTGCATTAAACATTTGATGTGACCAACCTTAGTTTGAATTAGCCTGTTTCCATTCTTCTTTCATTTCATTGTATTTCTCAATCACATTTCAACTTGGAGATGTGTTTATTTTAAATTAAAATAATGAAGAAAAAGCAACAATAAATTGCCCAATGGGTATTTAATAGTGGGGATAAAGTGTTTAACAGCATTTACAGGGCGTTCGGCATCTATTTACACAATAGCAATGGTATTTAACGCAAATAGCTTCTGCCAAATCTGAAATGCAATTGACCTGCTAAAAGTGAATTTAGTCAGCAAATAGGAGTATACTTGCATTTAAATGTTATAACACACATCAACTAAAAGCCAAAAAACTACTAATTTCATAGGATCTTTTAACTGACTTTAATTTAACCTAAAATGTGCTTAATGTGTTAGCATCTGAATGAACTAGTTTCAACCAACTCAAAGAAATGAATTAAGTCTGAATCAATCTGTATAATTTGGTTTATTCCAATAAAAGTCATTTTATTGGTCATATAACCTGATCTGACTTATAAAACCAGAAAAAGCTCCTCAGGTTCATTTTAACAGTGCAGAAATGACTGAGAGAGCAGTTAAAATGGTCTGAATCTCTATTATACTGTGGAAAATGATTGACCCCTCTGTGCAACAAATTCATTTAGAGCAGAGCTCTCTGGACAAACCTCTCTGCACCAAGCCTTCAGCTGTTTACGGTGAAAGGAAAGACATTTTCACACCTGCTGAAGTGCGGCTATATGTTGACCAGGGGTACAGGGGCATTACCTCAGGGTGGATTAGCAAATGGCAGCGCAGATGAAAGAGAAATATCAGGCTATTGTCAGGGGATAGAGGAGGTTCAGCATAATGTCTGGCATTACACGGGTGCAAACACCTCATGCAACTGTGTGCTGAGTACAGCCAACATTCTCACCCACATAAAGCACAAAAGGGCAAAAGCTCCCCTGTATAGACGCCATAGACTGAGCACACAAAATAGTCAGAAACACATCAGACTTGTAGATATGAAATGAACCAAACATTCATTCTGGCATTATCAAAAACCAGATGAATCATTAATTTCACTGGGAATCATGTTGAGTTCAGAGGTGGGTAGTAACGAGTTACATTTACTTCATTACATTTACTTGAGTACATTTTTTTGGGTAACTAATACTGTAAGTAAATTTTGGGGGAAAAATCTGTACTTTTACTTAGTTACTGTGGGCGACGCTCCTCGCCTTACTTTATCTTAATGCAATAAAAATTATAAATGCTTCAGTTTATTCCAAACGCGCTGTCTACTTTTCTCTGGGCAATGAGTGATGCCCATTCACGAATGATTCATTCTTTTGAGTCAATTCTGTTCAGAGGCTTGATCAAGCCAGTCGGCTAACCAGTGAATTGGTTTGTGAATCAGTTTGAATGATTCGTTCAGTTCCCGCCGCGCGCGCTGATCGTCTGAAGCGGTTCACTCAGAGTTGTAACAGAAAGTTTAAGAACATCAAGAGCGTTGAAGACATGGCTTTGGATCTGCGCTGAATTGAAAGCAAATCTGCAAAGGATATTGTTTGCTAGCGAAGAAGATCTTTATTAGATGAACACCGTGTGTGCTGTCTACAGTTCAACAGGTATAACTTATAGGCTACATTCGATTACAATACACGATACCACTATGACATTAGTTGGTTGTATGTGTAACTTATAAAAGAGGGGAGCCAAGTTGAATGCAGCTTCCAAAAGACAAAAAATAGCCGATTAATATTTTCTATATTTGATACAATCACACCGGCGTGAGAACGTTCAGCGAGTCACATCATCAGCTGATAAATTCAGATCTGCGTTCGCTGGCTGACGCTGAGCCAGAGACAGACGCGTTTTTACAGCAGTGCGCATTATAACCAATCACACAAGATTCTGTTGAGCTTATGAATGCAATGGCCAATCAGAGGTGTTCCGATGAGTCATCGCTAAAATACCGGTGCTTCCTTCACTCGCCCGCTGACTGAATCTCTCTTTCTGGCAAATTCTCTCGTCAGAAACAACAAAGTGCAGATGTGTGTACGAATCTGTAAATAAGATATTGATTTCACAGTGTTTGAAGTTTCAGTGATTTTAATGGGAGTTTTTGAGAGTGATTGAACTCTAGACTGTCAGTGAAAATGTTCTTTGATAATGTAAATGTTATTTGCTCTCTTTCTGCACAATGAAAGATTAGTAGCCGTTTTTATATCACATTAACTTTCAATGTTAAATTCACATGTAATATAAAGTCAGTCGTATTAAAAATATGTTATGGCATGACACCCATATTACTTAAGTAAACAGACAGGTTTTTATGCATGGTTAATAGATTACATTATTAGGCTACTTTGACCATCACATATTATCTAACATAATCTATGAAGGTGAGAATCGAGATATTTCATGATATAGTTCATAAGTCTGGGAATGTTTCTAATAAAAATGAATTTTTTTTTTTTTTATAATAATAATAATTTATAATAATAATATTAATAATGCTTAATAATAATTTGCCAATATACTGTTGTGGCTGCTGTGTCGCAACTGATGTTCAGATGTTCGGTAACCTAGCTGTCGTGTGAGGAGTTTTCACTCTTCTCTGTGTCAGAGGTTATTTATACATATATAATACCTACTTTAAAATATAATTTATTTCAGTGATGCAAATCAGAATTTTCATCAGCTGTTACTCCAGTTTTCAGAGTCATGATCCTTCAAAAAAAAAAATCATAATATATTGATTTATTAACAGTGCTGGATACAGTTTTGCGGCTTATTTTTTGGAACCTGTGACATTTTGTTAAGGATTCATTGATGAATGGAAAGCTAAAAAGAACATCATTGATAGTAAATCAACATATTGGAATGATTTGTTTCAATATGTTATAAATCAACATACTGAAATATTTCTATAAGTACTTTTACTTGAGTAGAGTTTTTGGGTACTCTACCCACCTCTGGTTGAGTTCCTGTTGTCCTCAGTCAGGGGACTAGCATATATCAGACAGCACATCTCAGAATTTATCAGCCTCAATGTCACCCAGGAAATAAATGAACACCAAGAACATCATCATACAAAAAATATCTAAAACACAGTGCGGCTTACACTTTCTGCCAGTGCTGTAATTAGAATTTTACATGGATGCATGAAAAGAGCTTTAATATTTGCTGTAATCACATTAGCTGTCAGTAATAATCCCGCGGATACTGATATAATCAAACGAATAGATATTCTTGTGTGGCATCTAGCCCCTCTGAATCTCCCTTGAGGAAATGCTTCAATAGATGCTGTAATACTTCATTATTACGGCCCTCCTCAGTGGTACAGCAGAGGCTGAGTGTTGTAGGTGGTGATCGTTTGTGTTTTTCAGTGATGAGAATGTTCACAGCACCCAGAGAAGTGCTAAAACCTGGGAATGGAAATGGAAAGACAAGCAAAGAAGCGAGGAAGACAGAAGATCTGTCCTGCTGTCCCAAATCCTAGCAAGCTGCCTAAAAAGACATCCTTAATGGACAATGCAACCTCAAAATTTACTGCAAAATTTGAATAGATAAATCATCCAAGAAGCCAAATTTATTTTTAAATATATTAAATTATATTTTTAAAAGTATTTTTTAAAATAAATTAAACAATATAATGATACATTGCAATTATATTTATAAATAAAAAATAATAATTTTCTAATTGAAATAGATTATTTCATCAAATATTTACATCACCTATCAAAATGCTGGGGTCAGCAAGTTTTTTTTTTCTCTTACATTGTTACATCAAAGCAAAAACGAAGGAATCCCACACACTATCAGCACTTGCAAAAGTATCAAAAATAAATTCATTCACAATGTCTCGGTCCCATGACATTTATTTTTCAAAATATACTGTAGCTTTGCCATTACAGAAATAAATTACTATATAATTATTAATTATATAAATTGTAATAAATACATTTTAACATTAAATTATAATATTTTTTCACAATATTACAGTTTTTATTGTATTTTTGATCAAATAAGCCTTGGTGAGTATAAGTGATAACTGTATATTAACTGTATATATTAAGCAAATGTACAAATAATTACAAATAAACTGTAAGTAACATTGAATTAAAAGATAGATAGATAGATAGATAGATAGATAGATAGATAGATAGATGATAGATAGATAGATAGATAGATAGATAGATAGATAGATAGATTCCAAGAACCAAGAACAGCAAAAATAACACACTCACATAAACTCTGTGCATATTGTACAGTACATACATAACCTCTTTAACCACTAACAGACTGGTTCACGTGTTTGTCTTTTCCATCTTTTCTGGTATTTCATTCCTCCATTTCAATATTTTTATCTGTATCTGTGCACTTCAAATCCTCCCACATTAGGATCTACTGGGTGTCACCAGTTTTCCCTCGCTTCTCTTATCTGATCTCACAGTCATCTCAAAGCAATGATCGACATTACACGCCTCAGTGCTTGCCTGCAATTTCCATTTGATCTTAATTGATTGAATAGGCTCTGGTGTGTGGCCAAACTAGTTACATGAGAATGAGCTCACAGTACCTGTCATAGTAAACACGCTTACATCTCAGTGCTAGCAGCAATGCACATGACATTCCTCTGACCCTGAGTGAGTTGCAAATGCATCTTCACATTTATGTTTGATTTTCATGAGCAATTCTATTATAAATATTGAATGTAGTTCAAATTTGAGTTACTGTTCCAGCATACACAGCTGTTTAAAAGTTCAGGGTCGGTAAGACATAGTAAGAAGTGTACTATTGTGAAATTATATTACAATTTAAAATAACTTTTCTATTTAAATATATTTTTAAATGAAATTTATTCCTGTGATGGCAAAGCAGAATTTTCGGCAGCCATTACTCCAGTCTTCAGTGTCACATGATACTTTAGAAAACATTCTTATATGCTGATTTGCTGCACAAGAAACTTTCTTATTATTACTGACATTGAAAACAGTTTTTTCCACAGGATTTTTTTTTGATGAATAGAAAGTTCAAAAGAACAGCATTTAGTTCAGTTTTTCCACCTAATAGATTTTGCATGTTAATCTTTTTACTTAAATAGTATAAATGGACCTAAATGGACTGTACATTTTTCTAGATTGTATCAAATTTCATACATCATTTGCTCAAATACTATACACAAAGTTCCCTGATCCAAAGTGTTTGCTTTTACTACAGATCGTAAAGTTCTCAAAACACAGCACCATATACCCAAATTGATAGTGATACACACAGCACAGGAGATTCAATTTACCAAATTTCCCACACAACTATCATGACTTTGTTATACATAAAAGTCATATGTGAATATATTTAGAGCAAACAAATAATGAGGACCCTGGTGAAAAGAGTAAGAAGCAAAAGAAGACAAAGAAGTGGTGTGGATTGGGTAGAGGAAGAGGAGAGGGAATAGGAATCTATTTCTGCATCCAGCTCTGGAGTTCATCTCTTCCTGGAGATGGCAAATGTTCAAAGGGTTCGAAGAGCAATAGAAGGGCTTGCAGAGATATTGAGTCAAACGCATGCCAGGTGAAGATTTAACATTAGCATCTCACATCGTGCAAAGCTTCAGAAAATATAATGTGTGAAAGAAATTCTCTGGACTGGAATATGAAGTGTATTTTACAGAAATTAAGGAAATGCATTAAAAAGGATCTTCAGTAATAAACATGCTTTTTTTAATAGTTAAGCTTTCACTGTGGACTTTTAATATGTTACATGAAGAGAATGCAGTACTGTACTTAATTACGAATTACAATTAGAAATATTTTGCTTAATTAAGAGCCTGTTTGGAGACCATTGATTAGTTTGGAGTGATATGTAAAATTCTCATAATGGTTAAAATTCCAAAACAGAAGTCTATATACTCTAGAGTTTCATATTGTAATCTATTTTTTATTGTTTTAGTATTTCTCATAATTAGTTTGTGATGGGTCTGCTGGAATCAAGTGGGTGTCTGTGTGGTACTTTGAGAGGCAGAAGTGGGGACATAGAATGAGATAAAAAGAGAGCATCAGAGATCTCAAGGGTAATATCACCCACAGCGTAACACAAATCTAACTGTGATAATTAAAATCCAATTATATTACAGCATAAAACATAAACACTCCAGCATTTCATATGCATAAAAGGAGCTGTGAGGAACCAATAAACACTATCTTTATTCTTACTATATTATATATATGTTTTTTTTTTGTTGTTTTTTTCTTCCCTTAAAGACATGTTCACACATTTGCAGTGACAAAGTGACTGAAAGTCATTAATTTTTAATTGATTGTCACTCTTCTGTTTAAGAGCTTAATCTTGTTCTGTCCACACAGAGTTCAGCTGTTCACAAGAGTGAATCACATCCTGTGAACCTTCACTTGCTGCGGTACAGGACCGAACTGAACATATAGTGACACTTTTGAAAACTGACAGCTTGTGAGATATCTGCTTTTCCTGTCCAGGTGCAGTGCAAGCAAATCAACTGAGGGATGTGACTTGAATTAATTGATGCATATTTTGACACCAGATTTTCCCAGTAGTCCTGTGCTCTAGGGGTGACCTTAAACATTGTGACTCAGTGAGAGCATTAAGGTCTGTTCAAACCAAAGGTTTTCATAATTTTTCTAATTCTATGAGAAAACCAAATTCCATGCCACAGCTATAACGGTAATGACAGAAAAAAAACTATATTGTTGGAATCACATTCAGAACATTTTTCTTCCAGCTGATGAACAGCAAAAACACTAACAGCCAATCAGAATTGAGATTCAAGTTTAAACATTTAAAGCGGCAGATGACATAACTGCAGTGTGCGCTTATAATAAACAGAATGCTCCATTGGTGTGGATACTAATATAGTTATAGTTAATATTCTTGCTTTGAACAAGTCTGTTCAATACACACAAAAACTCAAATTCATTTACTGAAAGAATGATGTTGTTCCATAACTGTACGACTTTCTTCTTTGGTTTATAAAATATACTGTATGTATTTTTTGCTTTTGTTTTGCTTTTTGTCCATACAATAGAAGTCAATGGTCAACAACACTTTTCAAAATATCTTTGTTGCTCCACAGAAGGCCAGAGTTTTTAAAAGAAATAAGGGTGAGTACATGATTAATTTTCATTTTTGAATGAACAATCTCGTTAAGATTAACAAGTTTATTTAAGATTTGTTTGAGCTGCTTAGCAGAACATTAATTCATCACAGCAAGATATTTGTGCATAGAACAGTATATATTGCCTGTTTTAAGGTATTTCTGTCAAATAATCAGTACATATTATTACTGAATCAACATAAATCCATACACAGTGAGAATGTCCCTTCACAGCTTCTACAATAATGCTGTCAGTTTGACCAAACAAATTCAATTTAAGCAAAACTGTGAATATTATGAAGAATGACTAAAGTCAAAAAAGTATATGTTTGTGTTTATATGGCACTGCACCTTATCAACACAAACATGTGCATTTATTATTAAGAATATATGCAACCAGCAATTTAACTTCACATGTTTGAGGCTTCAATGCTTTTCCCCCTCATGTCAAGGAACTCCTCCCTCATAATGAGCTAAACGCCACAGCTCTGCCTCAGCAGGGGTTCCTCGCTCTGTCTAAATGCAGTTTCAGAAATTAAAACCTTTAAAATTTTCTTCATAGGGCTTCCACAAGAGCAAAGGGCACTTTGATTGTGCATTTTTAATGCAGGTTACTGATAATAATTCATACTTAAAAGCTTTCTTCGCAGTGTATCTGGAGATTAAGGTAATAGAGGGGAGAGAGAGAGAGAGCAGAGAGCAAAAGGACACAGCTGAGTTGGAGGGAAAATAGTGCCTTTCTTCTACAAAAATGGGAAAGCGATGTTAGAAGGTATATTATTCATGTCTGGAACTCCCCAAGATGTGTTTTATGTATATCTACCAACCTTTAGTACACTACAAAGGGCTTTGTGGGTGCAGCAGGTTTTAGGTGTATGTTTGGAGTCTGGTAAACCCATTAAAAGTGCACTGTTTCCCCATTCAGCAAATGAAAGCACTAAATCAGTATTATGTTTTGTAGCATTATGTATAATGCTCTGTAAAAAAAAGCTATTACATTTTACCAGCCCACAAGGTACTAAGAATTCAGAACAACTTTCACTCTACATAAAAGTCTGTCTCCAGCAGTGCTCAGGTTTGTCACCACCTCCTCTGACCCGGGACCAAATCAAACAACATAACACCAGTATCAGCATAACACGGGTAAAGCATACATTTAAAAACATCTTGCATTACAATTCAACATAACCCAGGTGCAATGTATGTAAGCAAGTAGGGTAATGTATGTATATAATTGCAAATAATGCGAAGGGAAGAAATAAGGCAAGGGAAGAAAATTAATGTCCATGTGCCATAAGATAATGTGTGAACCCACCACTACGGCAGTAACAGAGGGGATAAAGGGAATGAGCAGCATACAGTAGATGCATATGCAAACCAGTGCCATTCAGCCAGGGCTAGAACTATCTGCTCTACAAATAAGAAATGGTAGTATATTTACAATAAATCAAATACATAATTTTAAAGATGGCTGATGCAAAACAGCCAAGGTTCAAGCTAAACATGTTTCATAATAAATAAAATAATTACTATCGTCACTGTTCTCTCTTCTATGTCACATCTGAATGATGAGCTTCTGGTTCACAAGGAGGTGACTGATTTGAAAATGTGATTTTTGTAAAACGTGATTCTTCAGAAGTTAGGTGCCTTACAGCATTAAGAGTAATATGTATTCATAGATCGTGCCTTAGCATCTTCAATTATAAATCAAAAGGAGCAGTCCTGCAGGTTATTCTATAATAAAAACTAGAAGTCTCAGGACCAGACATCAAGCAGGAAATCAATTATAATCAGCAGCACAGTGAAATATTACAGTGATGTTAATGCTCTTATTTTCCAGTTCAGCACAGGACTGTACGGCACGCAAATCACAGCTATAAATCCACAGAGATAAACAAACTCTGTCACGCTGCTAATCAGAGTGCTAATAGTCAGAAAATGGAAAACCATAAAAAAAAATCAAGCTAGAGTTGAAAAACGTGTCCTGTATTTCATTATTACATGATTAAGTATAAGAGAAAGCATAAATCCATAGTGACACAAGGACAAGAGATTTCACTCGGCTGTGTTTGGAGATATGAAAAGCGCACGTGTCTAGGCTGGATAATAGGCAGGATAATTTACATATTATGAACACAACAATTCAATTGTGATATATGTATTTTGTAGACATTATAATGGCCAACAGAGAAACACAATAATCTCTTTACGTCCTGCCAGCATCATCTCATCAGTATATTTTGGTTTTAAAAAACAAAGTAAAACACATACAATTTTTACATTTGATTTGACAATACAACCCCAACCTATAGACAGATATGCACAAATCTTCAAGAAGAAAATCGAATTTCATGAAGAAAATTTAAACTGTACAATACATTGATTGATTTAATTGCTTTTACAGAAACTGATGTTTTTAAATGTCTAACACCTTTAAATGTGTCAGACTAAAAGCTTACAATCATTTTGTTCTGTGTGACTGATGATAATTAAATTCTTTCACATAAAAATTTCAAGTGAATTTTGTATTAAAAATCCTGGAATTAATTTATAAATAAAGTGGTCACTCAGATAACGTCATTTTTCAAAACTTTTTTTTTTTTTGTAACATTGTAAATGTTTTTACTGTAAGTTTTGATCAATTTAATGTATCCTTGCTGAATAAAATTATTAATAAAATATTATTTTAAAATCTTACTGATCCCAAACTTTAAAAACGTAGTGTATGCAAATGTTTATTCTTTGGAATTCTTGACATTGTTTTATGCAAACAAACATAAAAAGGTATGTGCATTTACACTTCATTAACTAATACTTAAATCCATTACACACACACACACACACTAGATCTCTTTGCTTGCCACACACGTACAGTATAAACAAAGACATGAATCACAAGGGAAAAAAACTGCAATATAAACACTGCAATATTAATAATAATCAACAGGTGCATTAGTCTACAGTAAAGAAAATAGCCATACTAAACAAACCAGCAAATTCTCAGCTGCTCTGTCGTGGATTTAAAATGTTGAGTTTGCTTTTATCCATGACCCCTTCAGCAGTATTTAGGATTTTTTTTTTATAATGATAAAGATCATGAAGGGCTTTAAAAGGCTAAATGTATAATACATAATATTTCCATAAAAGAGATAGTTGGAGAATCAATGCTTGTATAGGTTGCACGTCAAAGAGCAAAGTAAAATCAATATTGTTTTATAATCTAATACTAAATTGAAATACCTGTATTTGGCAGCCAGATTACTGTGTGTGTGCGGGCATGTTAGTGTGTGAGAGAGAGGAAATGAGAGAGAGAAAGTGCATGTGTAAGCAGAATTTCTTTTTTATTTATAATCATAACACACACTCATTCTCACACGCTGTGACAGTTTATCAATGCATGAACTAACAGTCTGAAAACAAAAATCAGCCCACCTTTTTTTCCAATCAAGAGCATTCTGTAATATCTACCCTTCACATCATGAGGACATGATGAAAGTATCATCAGCTCAGTAACATCAAACACACACAAACACACACACAAACAAACACACACACACACACACACACACACACACACACACACACACACACACACACACACACACACACACACACACACACACACACACACACACACCACACCGAAGCCTGACTGTGCCTTATCCAGACAGGACCTATTTTTAATGATTTCCTCTTTCTTTCTCTTTTCTCCCTTACCTGCAGCACACTGCTCCTCATCTGCTCCATTTTCACAGTCCTGTTCACCATCGCAGCGCCATGACAACGACACGCATTTGCTCGTCGAGCCACCACAGTCAAACTTCTCTGGTGGACACGTCTGTCGACCTATGAGTGAAAGCAACACAGAAAGATGTTTAAGAATAAAATATCAACTAATGCCAAAAGGCATATTCCTGAATGCTGATCGGTCAATACAGTGTTCAGCCAATTCAAAAACACAACACAACTTTTCTAAGATAGTGTAAATATCACCTCTAAATACAATACTATTAAAAGATTGTAAAATTGTAGAATTTTAATAAAGTTTTTGGAAGTCTGCTCGCTACTGATCAAAAATACAGTAAAAACAATAATATTGTGAAATACTATTATAATTTTAAATGTGATGTGCTACATTTTCCACAGTCTTTACTTTAGTCTTCAGAGTCACATGACCATTTAAAAATCACACCAGATTTGGCGCTCAAGAAAAAATTCTTATTATCAATAATCTTGATAACTTGCTGATTAATGTTTTTATAGAAACGGTTATACTTTGTTTTAGGTGAATTTGGTGAATAGAAAGTTATTAGAAAACTACAATAACTAACTATATAAAACTATAATTAAATGCTATAGTTTGAAACCAATGAGCATTTATTTAAAATAGGATTTTTTTTGTAACACTTTAAATGTCTTTATTGTCACTTTTTTATAAATGTAACATCCTTGCTGAATAAAAAGTAATTTCTTTCTTTCTTTCAAAAAAAAAATGTAAATAATAAAAAATAAATCTATGACTCAATAAATGATAGCATTTTTGTAATTTGTAATTGTTTTCGATTTTAAACTTTTACACAAATACTAAACAATATAACACCAATGAGACATTTAAATAAACCATATGGGGAAAAAATCTATTTAAATGTACAATAATAACCTTTTTCAACATGCTGAGAAATCACTTATAAGTACGTTTGAACACTGTATTGAACATTGTATTCTCTGAACTCTGACGCTAGAAGTACTTTGACATTTCTAACACTAAAAAACCCAAAAGACAATTGATAACACAAGAATTAATTAATATGAATTATTTTGATTCGATTTTTTTTTTAATTGTTGGACCATGCACTAATGTTTAACCATCACAATAGAACCAAATGATTAGAAGACAAACAAATGCTATAATTGTCATGCACAATGAAGGGAACAATGCGTATTTCATACAGAATAAATATAAAATAAAATATATGCATTTAGTTTAGGTCAAACTTTTGCTTGTTCTTCTTTTCATTTTGTTATAAAATGAAGCTGTCTAAATGAAGATTATTTTTTCTTGACAAGCACCATCACACAAACACACTGTATTCAATATAACATCTCTACTGGCCATATTTTTAGCCAAAACCGAAGGCCATTGAAACATTTTTAAGTTTCATCCCAGATCACACAGCATTCCCAAGACAGCTCCATAAATTATACATCTCTACATGTCTGGGAACCCAACTCCAAATCAATAGCAGCTAGACTGATTTCTCTTTCTCCCACTCTTCAGTCTTTTGAGTAATTTAAAGTGTATAAAAGAAGATTTATGAAGACCTTCTCACCTTCTCTGACACCTCGAATCTGTGTCTGCAGCCCATTGTTGTCTGAACCCTATCTATAATCATAAAAATGAATGCCATGTCTCTCGCTGGATTCCACTATTATACAGCCTTCTCTAAAGAAATGGGAAAAAGACAGCTGTGAATCTCATTTGAGATATCTCTTCATCAGCACACGGCCATTGTGGCTCTGCAAATTGAGGCCTAGTCCTCATCTGTGGAAGCCATATTGGATCTAAGAGTGTCAGAGAAAAAAAAGTACTATTTAAGCCCTGAGCTAAACCCAACACCGCAAGCCTTGTTGGTGTACAACTAGGAAAATTTATGTGACAGAGTGGGTCTTGAATAGCTTTTCATGTGCGTGTGCAAGAGGGTGTGTTTCTGGCTTTGTCAGCACGTGTCTGAATAAACTGAATGACCCATTCTAACTGTCTGGCTGACCGCTAGAGATAGCGCGAAGCCTCATGGGTAACTCAGTCTGTCTTATCTCCTCTCTCTCCTCACTACCCCTGAAGACTACTGTGCCCACAGGGATTTTCATTCACTGCCCATATTTCCACAGAATATTAAGCTGCACAACTT
The DNA here is from genome assembly GCF_018340385.1 of Cyprinus carpio. Classification (NCBI taxonomy): domain Eukaryota; kingdom Metazoa; phylum Chordata; class Actinopteri; order Cypriniformes; family Cyprinidae; genus Cyprinus; species Cyprinus carpio. Next base: position 21,859,501 of record NC_056577.1, on the reverse strand, counting down.
TCGGTTAGGAGCTCTATATGTTTTCAACAATGCTAATAATATTAACTGTTTCTTGAGCACCAAATCAGCATATTCTAAAGATCTCTGAAGGATCACATGACACTAAAGGCTTCAGGAATAAATTACATTTTAAAATATAAAAACATAAAATGGTTATTTTAAATTGTAATATGATTTCAGAGTATTACTCGTTACAGAAGTGGTGCTTAATGGCTGTAGCAGTGGAGCAGATGAATTTAGAGAGATTCTTTGTAATCTTGCAAAAAAAATATCACCAGCGTCTTCAGAGAGTTTTAGACAATGACAGCATAAATCCTCAGTTCAAGAATATAATATTAAAAAACGAATATATTATTATAATAAAAAAAGAAAAAATTGCCACCAGCAAATAATACCTCAAGACCTCTCTGATCGTTCTATAATTCTAAGAGGCATCAGAATAACACCCACACTGCTCTGACAGATGAACGTTCAGTGGATTTAACTGTAAGAAAGTGATGAACTCAACACTTTCTCGCAGGCACTATGAGCCAAAGGTCAGCTCAGACTCAAAAGATGGTGAGTTCAGACTGATGCACTCCCTGACGATAAAAGACACTCTCAAACAACCACGCAAGGCCTGTGGCCCAAAGCTCTGAGAATGATAGGAAACTGACTGACAGTGGAATAAACTACAATAACAAAGCAGAAATGCACACAGTCAGCATCAAGCTTAATTTGAGCACAAATTCATGTTTATTTCTTTATGAAGTCAAAATAAGAAAGAGCTCCACTCGTACTCTGTGCATGGTTCAACTCAACCAGACTGCAATGCAGTTCCTCCTGGGAAAATGAAGTTATGGAAGAACCCCAGGGAACGGGTGAGATTAGATTAACATATTTATCTAATAATGTAAATGATTTTCTTGGTGCGGGTGTGACATTGTTAATCTAAGCTGGGGAAATGAAATTTCTCAGATGCGCATCAGTACGCTCAAAGAAATAATCATTAGCTTTGCACAAACCACATTATATTAGGGAGGCAGTTTCAGTCAATAACGTCCGAGTGATGAGTTTCACAGTCAACTAAATTCAGGCATTCTTGTGAGTGGTGAGAATAATATGTGTGTCTAAGTGGCCATTGAAGCATCTTCCATTACTCCTTTCTCATTTACCTAAATGCATGAGAAGTTTGCATAAGCCTATAATGGCTAAAAATTCCTGGATACCCCACAAATAATGGTTTGACTATTCCGACTACAGTATGTCCATAACTAATAAGTAGTATCGGCCTCGAACCGATACCGGTATCTGGTATCGGCCTCGATACCCACATTTTCTAAAGTACTCGTACTCGTTAAAAGTCCCCCGATACCCCGGGGACCGATACCACGGTCTGAGAAATGTCTATGTTTGAGCGGCTTGTAAGGGGTTAATCAAAGGCGCCGACGCCGCCGAGTGCCCGCCCCCAGGCCCCGCCCCGGCTGCGGCTCAGAGCGGGGAGAAGGCGAGGCGAGACAACATGTCAGCCGTGTGGAACTATTTCAAAGTGAATGAAGACGACAAAACAAAGGCGGACTGCAAATTGTGCTCAGCGAAATTGTCCAGAGGAGGCTCAAAAGGTAGCGCATTTAACACAAGTAATTTAATCAAGCACCTAAAATCCCAACATGACAATGAGTACAAAGAGTTTACCCCACGCTTCTAAACCAACACAACCCACGCTGCAGCAAACTCTTGCAAGACGAGAGAAAATGTCCAGAGACAATCCACGTGCTGTGAAAATAACACAGGCAATTATCGAGTACATTGCATTGAGTGACCAGCCACTCTCGGAGGTAGAAAATGTGGGATTCCTGCGTCTCCTCCATGTTTTGGAGCCCAGATATGATGTCCCAAGCCGCCGCTACATGACTGACACAGAGCTTCCTAAACTACACGACTCCGTGAAAAAACATATCCACAGCCTACTGCAAGCCTCCTCTGCGTTTAGTTTCACCACGGATATTTGGACAAGCAGTGTTTAGCCCCGTGTCGCTAATTAGCCTAACCTCCCAATGGATAGACGAGAGTTTCACGCCGCAACGAGCCATATTACATGCGAAACAATTCCGCGGCTCGCACACCAGCGCTCTATAGCGCATGTGTTTTGAGGAAATGCTCCAGACATGGGGTATACCTAAAACATCAGTACATGTTGTGCTTCGTGACAATGCCAAAAAACATGATTAAAGCCATGAATGACGCAGGGCTCCCAAGTCTGCCGTGTGTCGCGCACACGCTCCAACTGGCTGTTCACGAGGGCTTATTAGCACAGAGGAGCATAGCTGATGCTATAGCAGTGGGGCGGAAAATAGTTGGGCATTTTTAAACATTCTGCCTTAGCCTACTCCCGCCTCGAGGACATTCAGGGACCAGCTCAACCAGCCAATAAAGAGACTGCAGCAGGACGTACAGACACGCTGGAACAGCACGTATTACATGCTCCAGTCCCTCATTGAGCAAAAGCGAGTGCTGGGGTGTATGTGTCCGAGCATGAACTCCCTGGCTATCTCACCGCTCACCAATGGGCTCTTATGGAGAAGACTGTTGCCATCCTCGCCCCCTTTTGAGGAACTAACTAAAAAAAGTGAGCAGCTACGACGCACTAGCCTCTGATGTCATCCCAGCTGTGACTGTGCTAGTGAGACTTCTAAAACAGAGAAACAGACGAGGACCACGGCGTCAAGACAATGAAAGCAACCTTACTGGAAGCTGTCAAGAAGCGCTTCAGTGACGTCGAGACCAATCCACTGTACTTCATCTCCACCATACTTGACCCAAGGTAAAGTCTGTGTGCTATTATGATAAACTACAGTACTAAATGTAAGATTAATTTCCATCTGAAATATTATATTATATTTTTGTACTAAATATACAATAAAAAAAAATACAACTAAAATACACAAATACAAATGTATGCAATATATATAATATGAAATATATTTCCCTTATTACTACCAGAAAGCCAAATGGCTGGCATTTATGACAGTGGTTTAGGGGAAACTAAAATCTGTCCTATTTTTCCACATATTAATACATTCATGAATTTTGTTCAGGTATAAAGATCGCTTCTTCTCCAACAACAACACTGCTCCGGAGGCCAAGCTGCACCTGAAGCAGGAGCTGCAGATGATGTCCAGAGCTGAGGCAGAGGAGAGTCGGGCAGAAGCTGCAGAACCTCCTGCTAAACTGTTCCTCAAGGCCCAGGCCAGCACTAGCAGCAGTCTGGACACTGTATTTGAAGAAATCGCTAAGGAGCAGCCCCAGGCAGCACAGCCGCTGGCAGCAGGTGCTGCCATTGAGCTCGACACATACCTCGGAGAGGCCCCAAGCCCTCGTGAAGACAGTCCTCTGAAGTACTGGGGTGTCAACAAAATTAGGTTCCCCACTTTGGCTAAAATGGCCCAGAAATACCTCTCAGCCCCATGTAGCAGTGTGGAAAGTGAAAGGCTTTTTAGCTCAGTGTCACACATTATAGATGAAAAAAGAAACAGGCTGACTGCTGATAATGCAGAAAAGCTACTTTTCTTAAAAAAAAACCTGCCACTCACTTTTTCTAAATAGGCTCCATTAAGTGAGTCGTCTTAGACTTGATGTTAATACCTACCTCAGTTGCACTATCTGCCGCAGTGTCTATGTTGGTGGATGTTGTTAGTTTATTCAAATATTGTGCACTAAATAGCAAAGATGTTTATTAATGCCCCTTGTGTTGTCCAAAGCGGCAGAGTTTACAACAAACTGAAAAAATTACTTGAGTTGCACTGTCACTGTTTAATTTTTTTTTATAATTATTTATTCTGTAATATTTTGCATACAACATGCTTTTCATTTTAAATAAATGTTCTTAATTCCAAACTAGTCCTTTGTTTTTTTTGTTAAATTTATATGACTAAAGCTGTTACCTGTAAATTGAAATCATGTTTTTTTTATTAAGTACTCGGTATCGGTATCGGTGAGTACTGAAATGCAAGTACTCGTACTCGTACTCGTACTCCAAAAAAGTGGTATCGGTGCATCCCTACTAATAAGGTTATATAATCAAGTGTAGTGCAGTCTGTCTTCTCTCTCTCTCTCTGTCTGTCTAATGTTCTATTGTGACCCATGCTGGCAAATGAGTAGGAATGCACACGTTCTAATTTTGAGCTACAGGCAAAAAAAGTAAAAAATTGTGATTTAATTTGATTTTGAGGCTTTCACAAAAATTAGTTCATTAAGCCCATGTCTAATGATCCCAATGCTCCAAATAATAATTTTAGAAGTTTAATTACCTTTATTTGTACGTTTTCTGAGAGCAGTACCTTTTCTCCATTGACTTCTCATGAAAAAGGTAATGCATTATTTGTTTCTTTCTTATATTTGTTCTACTGTTTTTTTTTTGTTTTTTTTTTGCATCTGTTCTTATAATAACAAAGATAAAAAAATAGCTATATTGTGATTACTAATATAGTAATTATAATTAGTAAAAGAACTGGAGGAAAAGATGCAACGTTGCTCTGTGATTTTGCTTTGGAACAGTCCGAAAACTTTAAATCGATTTTTCTCAAAATTGACTTTGCTGACTGTTGACATCAAACGGGTGTAGCTCAGTCATTTTTCACCCTGAAGGTCTTTTAATGGAGAATGTGAACATAAAAATAACTCATTTTTGAAAATTTGCTCATTGTGACTCATTTTGCCAGCACAGGTCACTATTGTTCATTCTGACCTTAAACCTTCAACATAAATGCTTTTGAAAGTATTTTCAAACATTCAAGGTTTTTCTTGACAACCTGTGTCTATTTCTATTTGAAATAAATGCTATTCTTTTCAACTTTCCATAAAAGAAAATTAACACTTGAGTAATGGCTGCTGAAAATTTAGCATCGCCATCACAGGAATAGATTACATTTTAAATAAATATAGAGAATAGAGTATAGTTATTTTAAATTGTAATAATATTTCACAATATCATTGTTTTTACTCTATTTGTGACCAAAATGCAGCCTTTGTGAGCATAAGAGACTTCCTTCAATAACATAAAAAAATAAATAAAAAACTTACAGACCTCAAACTTTTGAACTAGTGTGAATTAAAAAAGCCACTTAATACACTTCTGAATAGCTCACAACCCTGCTTACCTGAACTCAGGTAAACACTTTTGGGAATGAATTGGACTGCTGACTACAAGGCCACATATGTGCCTGAACTTAACTTTTCTGAGCCAATATAGCATCAAACCTTATTAAGCTGTGTGGCTGGTGTTGAAGAGTTTGGGTTAAGTTAGCTATAAAAAGTTGTGTTAGTCCTTGGGAAGGTCAATCTTAATCACAGTATGAGCCTCCAGGACTTCCAATAGATATACCTTTGTCACAAATGCTGACGGCTGCACACTCACATGCATCCAACAAGAAGAGGCAGCTCTATTGACGTGCTTATCGACAGCTTTCTGGAGAACGCTTTTGATCCACAGATACAGCTCTGTCCAGCACAGTCAAGGCCAGCAGCATTCTGCTCAACAATCCCAGCGTTTCAAGTTGAAGTTGAAGTACACAGTTTTTTTCTTATGCTTAAATACTTTTTCATAGCTCAGCTTAATATAGAGAGACAAGTATAGCAATATAAGACAAACATCCATTATTCATTACAATTAATCTCACAATTTTGCATAGTAAACAGCTAACTACAGTTAGCTTCCTTTTAAAAATAAATAAAAATACTAGGCCTTTGTACAATTATTAGGTTCAGTAATTTGTGTGGATTACACTTGTAGTGTACATTTATGCAACAGTTATATCAATCACACAAAACACTAACAAAAACAAAACAAAACAACACAAATAAATGTTTCCCTCAACATGCAGTGGTCATGCACGCATATTCAATAATAACTTAAAAAAAAAAAAAAAAAAAAACTTTTTTCACACTTTATGGGTATTAAGAGTATAGAAAAAGTGAAGGCATAGAATTAATGAATTATTTAATTAGGAGGCAGTTAGATGCTCATGGAAGAGATGAGTTTCTTGAAGATTGTGAGGGATTCGGCTGTCCGGATGGAGTTTGGTAGTATTTTGCATTTCGGCATTCTTTATTTTTGATTTGATTTCACCATACAAAGAATGCAAATTGATTAACTACAGCTCAGTTTCTGTCCGCACCAAATAATCTGATCACTTTTTAGAAATCACACAAAATTGTTTCAAAGCTGAAGTTTTAATGAAGATCAAGACCGCATCAGTAAGAACTCAGTTCACGTCATTTTTCCACAGATTCCTTTACAAACAGCACAATTTGACGCAGGATTTTTAGATTGATACTAAAAGACGTGCCGACTATATTGAATCCAACAGTAATATTGCGCCACACAAATGTGAGTATGTGTTTATTATGTGGTCACTATTGCTCTGTTATTACAGATCATTAGATATGTACTGAGTATTTATGCGTTTTAACCTAAATCACTGCATTTTCCATCTATGCAGGATGTAGGCTTTCAAACAAACAAATAGCAATGGCTGTTTATTTCGGAGTAACCTATCCAAACAGAGTGTTCTGATGAGGGGGGTCAGAACAGGACAGAAAATAGCTTCTAAATTAGGATGCTTTTTGATGTAAAAATCTTAATAACATTATAAGTGGCCCTCAGAAAACAGTACAAAATAATAAAAAAGGCAGTTCATGAGCCCTTTAAGCCTTTTTTAAAGAATATGATGCTAATGAAATGAAAGGCCACCTAAGTGTAAAGCTAGTTTTAGATACTTTTATCACTGTTACTTAACATACTTAAGTACACTTTTTATAAAAGTGCACTTTGTAATGTCAAATTTTACTTTAAAGAACATTCTAAATCATTATGTATTAGTATTTCTTTGTGCTCTAAAGATGTACTGTACACTTAATTTGATGTGTTAACTAAGGGTGTATTCACACCTCTCTTGTTTGGTTTAGACTGAATCAAACTCAAGTTCGTTTCCCCCCTTGGTGCAGATCTTTTGGGCAGGTGTGAATACAGCAATCGCACTCAGGTCCGGACTAAACAACCGTTCCGAAACCCAGCTGAAGAGGTGGTCTCGGTCCAGTTCCAAACGAACTCTGGTACACTTGAGAATTTCTGTCCAATGAATGGATGACCTTAGCACAAGTGTGGTTTTGTTTACTTGCAAAAAGGGCAGTGTGAAAGTGAACTACACCAAACAAAAAAATCTAAATTGTATTTGGTCCAGAGCAAAGCAAGTGACTTTCGTGGTGTGAATACACCCTAACATACTAAAGCATATGTAAAGTTGATTATAAATTTAACTGTAATTTGATATTCAATATTACATTTTTAATATATTTGAAATGTCCTAAAATGCAAAATCATTACAAATTCATTTAAAACAGAAATTACATTAAAGGGGTCATATGATGCAATTTAAATTTGCCCTTTCTCTTTGGAGTGTTACAAGCTCTTAGTGCATAAAGAAGATCTGTAAAGTTGCAAAGACTAAAGTCTCAAATCCAAAGAGATATTCTTTATAAAAGTTAAGACTTGTCCACGCCCTCCTAAAATGGTTCGTTTAAACACACCGCCACATGTCTACGTCACTGTGTGGGACGATTTGCATAACACCGCACAGATGTTCAAACAAGGAAACAAGGCGTAACTTTTATTCTCGCTGTAGTATTGTTGTTGCCACCACCGCCATGTTGTTGAGACGCTGTGTGTTTCATTGTGAAAGCAAAACTACTTTGTTTGGCCTTCCAAAAGAGGACCATATCCACATCGTCATCACTAGAGCTGATCTGTGCTGGTTGCTGAGGAAATACATCAACTTCCTGCTGTGGATCGCCGGATCGGCTTTCACCGTGGACGAAGTGGAGTCCAGCCCGGGGTTGTCACATTTGGTTGCCCGCTGGCCGCTCCGCACTCAAGCCCACAGTGTGTGACGCTGTGTGACGTATTTTATGAAGGACTGTTTCCTGGACCTGCAGAATAGCCTACAATGGGTCTGTGCTCAAAGGTTGTTCTATAAAGTGGGGCAGTTCCAACTTTGCAAAGACAGTCGGGCACTTCTGACTCACAGCCTGTAAGTAACTGAAACTCCTATTTCACAAGGGATGCAATGTTGCAATGCATGCTCATCTTCTTACGTCTTTCTACCTGACAATGATGTACAGTTTGTATAGTATGTAAGAGAAATGTAGCACCTCCCCTTAGCTCCACTCAGTCCCTCTTTAAATGTTAAAGAGTCACCAGTCAAATTGATTAGCATAGCAATTTCCCGTCAGGTTAGGACATCAGAATTAATCAGGGTCTCCCATACAAAGCTAAATATGACTGGGAGGTTTTACCATGATAAACTCTTACATTTCTCTCCCTCTCAGTGAGGGGACATTAGCAAGGCAGTTAATCAAAATCACATTAGCATACAGTACAGGCACCTTTAGATTATAGTGGCCCAGCCCCACAGGAGCAACGTGGACAGAATGCTGAAGAGATCCCAGCATACCTGCTAATGGGATCAAAGCATTTGGGTTTTAGATGGATTCAGGTCAAAACTGAGCTGGTCATTATACCTATATTTCTACACACACATACACACCTGCATCAAGTTGTTAAAGTGCATTTTTGCAGCATAAATCAGAATTATGTTCCCTTGTTCAGTGGCAAATGTGTCAATAAAATGAAGACAAGTGGATCAATGGAGTGAGACTGTTAAAACAATCCTGATTACCCACAGATGGGTTATTCAGGCTTTGTGTGTGGCACTGTTGATTGAGAGGGTTCACTCACCTCTGTTTACCTCTGTGCGTGCTGGTGACTGTCAATATTAGCATGTTAGCACATGTGATTTCTTTACATTTGTTTAACACCGTTTAGTTTTTAACCGCGTTAAAGGGATAGTTCACCCCAAAAATCAAATAAAGTTAATTAACTTTTTCCTAATATAAGGATCAGAAGGAAGGCAGTGCAAAGACTGTATTTTTTCACAACTTGGCACTGCACAGCAGCTTGTTGCATCTTGCACAGCACTGCACAGCATCTTGTCTTCGGAGCCATTTTTGTAATTTGGTTTCTGAGTATAGACCTGCGTTTACCTCTCATGTTATTTACACTATATGCTCAAATCGGTGGGCGGGGTTAAACAGGCAGTGATGTAGAAGTAGGTGTTGATCTTCTTCTGCGGAGGCGGTTCTTAGCCACATTATTATGTCATAAAGTGACACATTTCATAACCTGTCATTTTGGCAGATTGGCTTCAATATAAGCTGTTTTTAGACTAACTAAAACGTTTTGAGCCTTTGAAATGTATAGAATCTTTTATAGTACAATGACAACACAAATTTAACAAGAGGACATTTACTATACAAAGTTGATTGGTGATTCAAATATGTTTTTGTGCTCTATATGTCAAAAGATCAAGGGAATTTTGAATTCACAGTCCACAACCTCTTTAAGATTTAAAGTACAAGTCCACATTCAATACAATTAAGCAGAGTTCATATTCACAAAGGAATACTGTTGCAATTGAGGAAAAATGTGACTGTTCTAATGACTCATAATGCAGCAGGTTTCAATCTAAATATGAGCTTGAATGTATTTGAATATGTGATAATATAGCTTGAAAACAAATTAAAATCTTGAGCTCCATTCCATAGCAAATTACTGGGCAATCATTATTCATAAATTAATAATGCCCCTAAGCAGTACAGCAGAATGAGAGAAAATAATTAAGACAAGCTGAAAACTGGTGTGGACTCACAGCTAAGCTATAATAACGTTTGCATGGTGCTTTGCACCAATTCTAAGCAGTGATCCTTCTTAGACAGAAAAACCTTAGAAAAAAAAAACAAAACTTTGATAACACTCTCAATGGCTTTAAATTGTTAGTGCGTGATTTTAATCAAATAAACAGTTTAACGTTCAATTACTTTTTTTGACCCAAAGTGATAAGGTTGGTTAAAATTATGACATCAATTATACCCAGAATGATATAAAAGTAATCAATTGATGAGAGGTAGAAAATTACAACAATTACATTCATTCAGGCAGGGGAAGAAGATTAAAGTGGAAGGCGAATCCACCATGTGAGTGTTTCATATTCCATAGGAGACGGCTGCTCTGTAAGGCACGAGGAGACAGAGCTTCCATTTATATCAATAAAACTCTCCTGTGTCTCCACGTCACTTCACCACTCAACCCACAGGGGAATAAATCTGATACAAATCAGAGTGATATGGATAGAAATGGACAGAGATCAACAGAGCATTGGGGGAAGATGAAAAAAATATGGCAGAATGAAGGGATGAAAATGAAGACAACAAGAAAGAGAGAGTAAGCGCCACAGACTCATGACAGCAGGAAAATCAGCTGACGGGGAGGTTATATACATTTTGATGGCAATACAGTATAATACAATCAACAGTGTATCAGAAACAATATTGAGCCACACAATCTCACTAAGAGGAGGTAATAAACAGATGGTACTTTAACACTGAAAGACTATTTTCACTCAAAGAAAAACGTATCATGGTGTGACGAGTGGGGCGGGGCCTCGCTCTGTTCCCACGGCTCTCAGCCCCGCCCCACTCATCACACATGGTATTACCATGTTTTTGGATACATACCATTCTTTGAAAAAAGCCTATATATTTACATACACAGATTCAGACTCTTTCTCTCTCCATTTCGCAACATTACTGTTTTTATTGTATTTTTAATATAAACTTGATAAACAAAAGCATTAAACTTTCAAAAATAAAACAATTATCCCAAAAATTGTAACACTATTGTATATGAATAAAAAATAAATACAAATATATTGCAATTGTATTGATGTACTGATATTTTTATGTCAAGAATTATTATTTTCATGGGTTCGATGCCTTGTTCAATACCATGACTTAGGTGCCCTTGAGCAAGGCATCGAACCCCCAACTGCTCCCCGGGCGCCGCAGCATAAAATGGCTGCCCACTGCTCCGGGTGTGTGTTCACAGTGTGTGTGTGTTCACTGCTCTGTGTGTGTGCACTTCGGATGGGTTAAATTCAGAGCACGAATTCTGAGTATGGGTCACCATACTTGGCTGAATGTCACGTCACTTTCACTTTTTCACTTTTCACTTTCATTTGGGGAGTCGTGGCCTAATGGTTAGAGAGTCGGACTCCCAATCGAAGGGTTGTGAGTTCGAGTCTCGGGCCGGCAGGAATTGTGGGTGGGGGGAGTGCATGTACAGTTCTCTCTCCACCTTCAATACCACGACTTAGGTGCCCTTGAGCAAGGCATCGAACCCCCAACTGCTCCCCGGGCGCCGCAGCATAAAAAATGGCTGCCCACTGCTCCGGGTGTGTGTTCACAGTGTGTGTGTGTGTTCACTGCTCTGTGTGTGTGCACTTCGGATGGGTTAAATGCAGAGCACTAATTCTGAGTATGGGTCACCATACTTGGCTGAATGTCACGTCACTTTCACTTTTTCACTTTTCACTTTCATTTTCAGTGTTTCAGTCAAAAGGAGCATTAAGAGCAAGACTGTGAGAAATTAATATAAATGTAATAAAAATTATAAATAAAGAATGCACTTGCAGATAACTGCAGATAAGAAATAAGTGAGTAAAAGGTCACAATATACCACAGTTTTGTGAAAACAGAACTATGGTATTACCATCTGACACCATGACTGTACCATTGTACAACCTCGGCACTTTATATAAAAGAAGCAACAGAAAAACAAAGAAAGATGCTGATGAAAAAGCGGGTGGGCAGGGGTGTGTCCAGACAAATGAAGTGCATCACATGCCACTAATAACATCTTTGCTGTTAGCAGATGTGCTGATCCAGCACAAATAACAGTTTAAAACACACACAGGCAGAACCACATTTACAGCTTCATTAGCCTGTGGTGAGACATTTAAAGACACACTTCTCTCCAAACACGCACCTTATTGAAAAACGGGTTACTAAACCACGGGATGTGTCTGGGACAGAATAGATTTTAGACTGGGAGGGCTTAAGCTACTAACACACACTAGCCAGCAATCTAACTAAACAGCACCTTGTGATCGGCTACCCTTGTCTGTGTGCACACACAAGCACGGCCCTAAATTGATGTCTAGGGCAAACACATGACAGGAATCCTATAAGCTGTAAATCGATAGTCTCGGCCTTGCTTTAATTACACATTCTCTGGCTCTCAAGCGGGTCTCTACAGATTTGCCCCACTGGAGGTATAATCTTAACAATGAGAGGGGAAATACAGTTGATCATTGCACATGTGGGGATGTTTCTGAACTGCTGATATTTAACACATTTAAAAGAAATTAGAAATCATAATGTCAGGGAAAAAACAAGACTGGAGGAAAATTAGCAAAAGAAATAGCACAGTGCCCCATGGATGTATTGAATAATTCATGACTAAATATTGCTTCAAGAGGACAAAACCAAAACCAAAAACAATTTAATATATTCGAACATGCAAATAAAGATGATCTGAATACAAATCTCTATAGTCTTCCAAAATAATGTTTTTTCTTTCTTAATTCTCAAATTATTTTGAAAACATCATGAGAGCACAAAAACATATTTGAATCACCAATCAACTTTGTATAATAAATGTCTGCTTGTTAAATTTGTGTTGTCCTTGTTTTTGACTTCCAAACTGAAGAAGCTGTTTTCTACGGTTTTTGATTGTGATGTAGAAACACTTCAAGCCACATGCATGAAAAACAAGTCAACCCTTCTTCTGTTGCAGTCACGCCTGCGATTCATACTACACTCCCATGAATCATTAATGTTGCAGGCCAGTTTTGAAAGTCAAATGGCATCACTTCAAATGTTTGGCACTCATCTTGGGTTTATAATGATGGTTCCCCAATATATAGGTTTGTGGGGAGTCTCACTTCTGGCTGTATGCTCAGGTCAAGAGCGGCGGGTTGCTTTCTGATGCCCAGTGTGCATCAAAGCATTTTATGAACCGAGCCAGACACAGATGATTTTCATCTATTAAAATCACACAAAATGAACCTAGTTGTCCCTTGCCAGAGGGCATGTAAATAGGATTCCACATTTGGGACATCTCCAATGAATTTGGATTTAAAGACAGCAGATGCAAGGATGTAGACAGTGGAGCATGAGATGGGCAAATCTCAATTTACTCAAGAATTAATTACCAATAAAACAACAATTGTTTTATTACAAAACCACAGTTGTAATACTCTAGAAGGACACTGCAGATTAAAATGAAGGAGAAATTACGTTCATATATATATATATATATATATATATGTATATATATATATATATATATATATTAAGAAATACATTACTATATAAATATACAAAAAAAAATACACTTCATCTTAAAGTGCTCAGTAAATGAAATAAAGTTTTGTGACTCACATGACAAGTGTGTGTGGATGCGATTACGTGCAATTAAATATAGCCACAAGTGTGGTTTTCTTAAAAATAAAGGTAAATCTAAGCTTCTTTCCGGACATTTTTGAAACTTTAAGTGGGTGACTCAACACACAACAAAGGCTGAACTAATGAAAGCGGCTGCCTCTTTAAGAGTGCTAATTTGCTACATGCGTTATGGAACATTTGTCTGCCTGGGTCGCTCAGGTGAGCCATCCAGATTAAAGGATCTTCTGCAACACTGATACTGACATAAACTACAAATGAAGGTGGCTGCTGCTTATGAAGGTCTGATCGCCCGCAACACAAAGCTGCTTTTTCACAAACAAGGATGAAGAAAAAGACATGCATTAACTATTATCAGTGTGTAACACATTCATATTTACTTGTTAAATGAAAAAGAAGAAACGAAAGAAAGAAAGAAAGAAAGAAAGAAAGAAAGAAAGAAAGAAAGAAAGAAAGAAAGAAAGAAAGAAAGAAAGAAAGAAAGAAAGAAAGAAAGAAAGAAAAAAAGAAGACAATGTGGCAATTTTATTAGATTCTGTTATGAAGCAGTTACTTCTTAGTAATCTGGCATTAGCAGTCTTTTATTATTATTTATTATTTTTTTCTGTTGTTGCTCAGTGTTGCCTCCAGGCAATTTACCTAAAATACTAGATCAAATACTTTTTTATTTTTATTTTACATTGTTTTTATAATACATGCCAGGTTTGAGGATTGTTATTAGTTAAATAGCATTATTAAAATTGCACTATAAGGTGATACTGTAAGCACAGTGTTCATTCTTGTTCTGTTTCTGTATGATGTGAGAATGAGTGAATATTGGTATTGTGCTCATATCCATTCATATTGTAAGCATCATTTTACAAGATTTTGTGTATACATAAATATGATGTGGTTTATAAGAACATTTGAGAGAAAAATAATCTAATGCAACTACTTCATTCAACAATAACCTTACATCATTAAACAGCAACATCATTATTCTAGACTGTTAGCAGTTTTGTAATGTGAAATGTTTGCATATATCAAGTCAATGAGTACAGTATTATACACTGATATTTTTCCTACAAAGAAATCCAGCCACACACATCAAACTGACATCACACCATAGTGCTGATTCAATGGCAACCCTGTGCAAGACGGTCATTAAGACCTAAAGAGACTTGAAATAGTGATATGGCGCTAGGCTGAAAGCACTGATGGAGGATCAGTAGGGAACTGGTGAGATCAAGGGTCAATAAGTGCAAGTAAAAATGAAATTGACGGAATCACACAAAGGATGTTCAGAGAGCATTTTTAGTAAGGCAGATGTCCAAAGCAGATCTTTTTCTGCAGATCGTGTCCAGTGGGGCACAATTAGGCATGCTATCCATTCATCATGTTGATCAATTCACGAGTGATCGGTGTCGAGGCAAACACTGCAAATCTCTTGAGATTACAAGGGAAGTCGACAGCTTCCTGTTCCTTCTGACCTCTGTTGGCTTTTGTAAACTTGTAAAGGTGTCATGTTTATTTATGACCTCCTCTACAAGAAGATACATGCATACAAAGGACATTTTAACTCAATGCACACCCACAAATGCACTCATGCCTGTCAAACTGACCATGCAAGTAAGTACAGGCCTGATGTCCATGTTTCCACGTCTTCAACCAATTAAATGTGCCTGGAGGGAATAAAGCCTCTTGACCCAATCCAACCAGTCCTTTGCACAGTCTGAGCAGCCCACTTTAAAATCCCAGAGTGCTTCACAGCCAGTTAATGTCACTTTGACATGACCTGCTCTCATGAGAAGCCTCAGTCTTTGATAGGTTTAGTTCAACACTAATTAGTCCGACAGTCTGGGAAAACAAACAAAAGCAACGCTCTTATAAGATATAAGAGAGTGCGAAGAGCTATTCTAATATGTAATTGAGTCTTTGTTTTAGACAAAGTGGAATTCTAAATTGGTTGCTGAATTGGTTTATTACTCTATATAAGAAGCCCATACAAATTTTCATGTACCCTGTCATATTTATAAGCCAAGTGGAGTTTGAATATAGCTTCCAAAAAAATAAAAAAACTTTATATATATATATATATATATATATATATATATCCATAATGTAATGAATATATATATATATGTATATATATATATATATATATATATATACACACAGGTCCTTCTCAAAAAATTAGCATATTGTGAAAAAGTTCATTATTTTCCATAATGTAATGATAAAAATTAAACTTTCATATATTTTAGATTCATTGCACACAAACTGAAATATTTCAGGTCTTTTATTGTTTTAATACTGATGATTTTGGCATACAGCTCATGAAAACCCAAAATTCCTATCTCAAAAAATTAGCATATCATGAAAAGGTTCTCTAAACGAGCTATTAACCTAATCATCTGAATCAACTAATTAACTCTAAACACCTGCAAAAGATTCCTGAGGCTTTTAAAAACTCCCAGCCTGGTTCATTCCTCAAAACCGCAATCATGGGTAAGAGGTTAACCCAGAAGGCCATCATTGACACCCTCAAGCGAGAGGGTAAGACACAGAAAGAAATTTCTGAACGAATAGGCTGTTCCCAGAGTGCTGTATCAAGGCACCTCAGGGGGAAGTCTGTGTGAAGGAAAAAGTGTGGCAAAAAACCGCTGCACAACGAGAAGAGGTGACCGGACCCTGAGGAAGATTGTGGAGAAGGACCGATTCCAGACCTTGGGGGACCTGCGGAAGCAGTGGACTGAGTCTGGAGTAGAAACATCCAGAGCACCATGCACAGGCGTGTGCAGGAAATGGGCTACAGGTGCCGCATTCCCCACAGAGAAGCAGCACTGGACTGTTGCTCAGTGGTCCAAAGTACTTTTTTCTGATGAAAGCAAAATTTTGCATGTCATTCGGAAATCAAGGTGCCAGAGTCTGGAGGAAGACTGGGGAGAAGGAAATGCCAAAATGCCTGAAGTCCAGTGTCAAGTACCCACAGTCAGTGATGGTCTGGGGTGCCATGTCAGCTGCTGGTGTTGGTCCACTGTGTTTTATCAAGGGCAGGGTCAATGCAGCTAGCTATCAGGAGATTTTGGAGCACTTCATGCTTCCATCTTCTGAAAAGCTTTATGGAGATTTCGTTTTTCAGCACGACCTGGCACCTGCTCACAGTGCCAAAACCACTGGTAAATGGTTTACTGACCATGGTATTACTGTGCTCAATTGGCCTGCCAACTCTCCTGACCTGAACCCCATAGAGAATCTGTGGGATATTGTGAAGAGAAAGTTGAGAGACGCAAGACCCAAGACTCTGAATGAGCTTAAGGCCGCCATCGAAGCATCCTGGGCCTCCATAATACCTCAGCAGTGCCACAGGCTGATTGCCTCCATGCCACGCCGCATTGAAGCAGTCATTTCTGCAAAAGGATTCCCGACCAAGTATTGAGTGCATAACTGAACATAATTATTTGAAGGTTGACTTTTTTTTGTATTAAAAACACTTTTCTTTTATTGGTCGGATGAAATATGCTAATTTTTTGAGATAGGAATTTTGGGTTTTCATGAGCTGTATGCCAAAATCGTCAGTATTAAAACAATAAAAGACCTGAAATATTTCAGTTGGTGTGCAATGAATCTAAAATATATGAAAGTTTAATTTTTATCATTACATTATGGAAAATAATGAACTTTTTCACAATATGCTAATTTTTTGAGAAGGACTATATATATATATATATATATATATATATATATAGAATTAATTAATTAATATACATAATATTTCTAATCTAACATCTAATAATAAATAAACAATCCAATTATAAACAAATTTGTATATTTTTATTTATATACCTACATATATATATAAGGGACATAGCATGTTTTAAAATGTGACTTTTTATTATTTAATGATACATTATTTATAAACTGATATATTTGTAGAGAAAGGTCTCAGCTAATGAACCATGTAAGGGAACAGGTTTTTCAGAAATCTTCATAACTTGCTTTGTGTCAACTCCGTCAGACATATTAATAAGCGTAATATTTTAATTTGATCCACCCAATAACAGCGTGAAGTATGCGATTATGTAATCATGGTATTCAGTAAAGGAGCTGAAGTGATGGTATTTTTCCTGTTTTCACACTATTATAAACAATCAAATTCCTAAATTTCTTAATTTTCCACCATACTTTTTAATATTAAACATATATTACCTATGTTCTTTGAGAACATAGACATATTATCATGTAGTTCTGTTCATGTTTTACTATTTTAAAACAATACATTGAAAAAAGAATAAGAATTCAAAATTAACAGAAACCTTGATCTGACAGTGTTAAAAAATTACATAGTTGACAAAAATGACAGAGTTGACAAAGGTTCAACTGAGGTAACAACAACTGATTGGCAAGACAACAAATTAAAATAACTATCTTATTTTTAAACTGATATTTCATTGAATACAATAATCTGTCTAGTGGATGTCTCAATCTGAGTCTTCAGTAGCTCACAAAATACAAGAAGTTTATGTTCGGTTCAGTGTAATGGTCAGCATTATTATGTGCTGCCCTGTAGCAGCAACAGAAATGTTCCTAATACGAATCCAAAGGATCTGTAGGCTGTCTTTAAACCCCATCAGTTACGAAACTGTATTTGTGCCTGATCTGCATAACTAAAGCAGTGTGCAACTAGCATGTTCGCTCTCTATGAAGTCCATTACATCAGGATTTACTATTGCTGTGATCTCATGTGAGTGACAGGTTGTAAAATAAATACATAAATAAATAAGGCATGTAAATCAAGCCAAATATGTACTGTATGTAAATAAAATAATGAAACGACATTAGAATAATTCCCCATATGCAAAACATATAATATATTATATCACTATATTAAGAGTTTTGTGAGCATTTGTCAACTGCGTCAGCTTACAAGTCAACACCGTCAGACATAAAACCAATGGCTGAAAGGGTCATCCCTTTGGCCTTCATTTGGACAAACTCCTGTTGCAGGGTATCAGACACCTTAGAGCTGCCCGCAGTCTGAGTGCCAGATTAACACCACTAACTTGGAGGTATCTGTAAGTGTTCTCTAATTTTAATTAGAGTTCTTTGTCAAATATCTATTTAATTATTATTATTATTTTTTTTTTACTGTGCTTCAGAATACAATTCATTTTTGAAATATGCTTAAAAAACCGCCCTTCTACTCCTGTTAGAATAACCTCAAATAGGACTAAGCAGTAACTTTGAAATTGAAGGTTGTTCTCTAATTTTGATCTCCACTGTATAATACCTACATTCGTTTTTGATCAAGTCTTATTATTTGACCTGCCCATGTTCTCAAAAACTCTGAGCTGTGCTCATAGGAGTTTGATTCTGGCCTGTGTAACGTCCTGATCCCATAGTGTTCTCTTCTAGTGCTTGAGCTCACTCTGATAGTGAGAAGAGTCAGCACTGATGGGTGCTAAATTAAAATGCAAGCACAAACCGTGTGACTAAAGAGCAACCAGGCTGCGCTGATGCCCCGCTCTGGCAGCCGGGAATGGAGCGTGAGGCCGGGAGACTGGGGCTTGCTCTTGGGCTGCAGCAGTGATCTTGGAGTGTGGCCACATGGGAAATTACTTCAGGGACCTGCTGCCTGAAGCATGAAATTGAACACATCCGGTGCACCTGACTGGATCCCTCCATAATATTTTAAATAATTATGTAGCAAAACTCTGTGCAAGGTTATAAAATGCCCAGGCCTTTGTCTCCCGGCTCAACTTGTCACCTATCAACATGAAATCAACACAGTCTTGTGAATGAGAAAATGTCACAATGATAATGCAAACTGACAAAAACCTTACAAATAACAAAATAAAAGAGTTCACTGAATCTAATTCCACTGTAATATCTATTCAGGGCTTTACTCATCTCCCACAAATGTTATGTCTTAACAACCATACTTTGTACTTACAAAGTCGATCGAGTTTAATAAATAGTGTGAAATGTTTTACATTTATTAAACTACTCTGAACAAGCTAAAAGCAAATGACCTCTGTTATCTCATGAAGTGGTTTGTGATAAAACCAACTCAATTGGTTGGGGTGCACCAACCAATTTCTAATGAATGAACCCAATCAGACTCATGATCTCAAGATCAATCTTGGAGATGGACACATTTTTGAGAGCAACATTAGGGACAGAAGTTAATTAAAAAATTAGCCAAAGCAGAATTTGAGAATAAAGCAGGAAATGATATATAACATACACAGAAATACAAGATTACATCTTTGAGTGTAAATAAAGAGAAACATTGCCACACATTGATTGAGGACATTGTTCTCAAAAGCAGTGGTCTTGCAAGCATGTTGAATATTTTCTATACTGTGTGTTTCTTGAAAAAAAGTTTACAGAAATATTTTAATTTTCTCACTTAGTAGCCAATTACAGTCCAATGTACAGTAGGCAGTCTGTCTTTGTTTCTCTGGATTCAATCAACACAGAAAGGTGTGCAGCACTGAATGCGAAGTGTAACTTGTTAGAATGTCATCTAACAATTGCAAGTAAATCTAATCTATAATGTCAAAAAATGAATATCCAGTAAATTACTGCAAACTGACTTTGCATTTACAAGGCATTTACAAGGTTTAAAAAATAATTAAAATATTTAAAGTTATTGCATTAGCAAGCACCACTAATTAAGCTCCTCACAGTCTATCATAATTCACCATAACAAGATTTCTTGTCCAGGTCTGTATAAAGAAATAAAGGCTTAACAATAAAAAAATTTGACCAGAGACCCATCCATATATTCAAATCTATCCTGCAACAGCTGCAGGGACCAAGAAATGACCCTTCAACCAATCCTAATTTTCACACACACACACACACACACACACACACACACACACACACACACACACACACACACACACACACACACACACACACACACACACACACACACACACACACACACACACACACACACAGCACTGTAAATGTGCCTTTCAAATACACACAAGCACTCACTTCATCAAGCTGATTAATTACCACCCAATCACAGCAAGGTACTCACCTCATTTTTCATAATCATGCCAGCATATGATTCCAGATTTGGTTTTGAACAAGCACCTGGGTCATGTCCGCACGCTCCTGTTTATTACTTTTTAATGCAACCATAATGACTGCCCCGCTGTTCCCATTGATCAAGATCCCATACTGAGAAACCACAGACACCGGGCTGTTTTTCAATATTACTGACGTAATATTACCAGGTTGAGCACAACATGATAGTCTGCTGTAATGACATGCCAGTACTTATATTCTGCATTACCAGAGGGAGGCTAACGTTTGGGGAATCTAGACCTATCTGAGGCACAAAGAGGTGTTTGTGTGAAGAAGCCGTGAATAACTATGATCCATGTGTTCAAAGGCCTCTACAGAGGTTCTCCTTCTATCAGAGCAAAGCTGAGAGCAATTTTGAAAAGAAATCTAACACAGACAAAGGGATATTGGGACAATGTGTCTGGATACCATTGCAAGCTTTGACCTTGGACTATCAGGAATACATGTATGTATGTGTGTGTGTGTACTGTATGTCTAGAAGCTTTACGAGTGCCTTTATTTCAGTGCATTTGATTAGCATTTAGACATGCATGTGGGCTGATTTGGATGGACATTAACAAGTAAATCACGCAAAAAATCAAGCAAAATTTTATGTAACGAACATTTCGGTGGTGGAATCCACATCATACTTGAGACAAATGGCAGTAACACACAGAATTTCACACTTGTCCATCATATGGTGACCGTCTCTGTGGGTGGGAGCTCTGAAACTAGCACAACCTGCATCTGTTTATGGCACAGTTGTTACTGACATTCTATTTAATTTCTATAGTCATGCAGAATAAGTACATACTGAAGAAGAGGGGCAGCAGGAAGGATCTAATCAAATAATGAAAATTGCAAAAGCAAAAAAAAAAAAAAAAAAAAGTAATTGTATATAGATGTGTGTTTTTTTTTTTTATTATTTTTATTTATTTTTTTGGGGGGGGTCTATAATCATAAATAAATAAAAAATATTAAAATCAAAAATTAGTTGTTTTAAATGCTACAAGTGAATTTAGGCATCACAAAGTAGAGTGAAATATTGTTTTTTTTTTTCATTTAACAGTGTTATTATATTTATGGTGTTTTTTAAGATTAACTATACGTGAACGACATATGATGGCAAAGGTTATATACATGTAAAAATCAGGGAAAAATTATCATGAACATTTAAATATCCAATAGTAAACGATACCAAAATAATAATAATAATAATAATAATAATAATTCAGCCAATAACCAATTTGATATTTATATTTTGTGCATACTTAACCATCTTCAAAACAGAAACTGTTATTTATGGTTGTTAATTA
Source organism: Cyprinus carpio (assembly GCF_018340385.1). NCBI lineage: Eukaryota > Metazoa > Chordata > Actinopteri > Cypriniformes > Cyprinidae > Cyprinus > Cyprinus carpio. The sequence continues at coordinate 21,837,725 of NC_056577.1, read as the reverse complement.
AATTTTGTGTGAAAAAAAAACACATCAAAAGACAGATGTTAAAATCTCACTGTTGTATACTGAACGTTTTTACAGTGTAGAAAGTCAATCAGATATTCTACGCATACAGAAAATTTGCATACTGTTCAGAGTGAGCACACTATAGTATATAGCACTGAAGTATGCATTTTCCAAACATAGTCTAGGTCTCCCTCATCCTTTCCTGGCTAGGATGCTGTAGCCAGAAGAGAAAACACACCCAAATCATAGTTGATCAAGTTTTCAACTTGATCTTGCGATCACTAAACTGGAAGCTCCACTTTCCTTCGGATGTCAGGAAGCAAAAGAAAGTGAGACAGAACTGCTCCTGGCTCAGAAGTGAAGTAAACAACCCAATCAGAGCACAAAGAATATGTGTAAAAATGGGATTTGCACATGATCTGAGTGGACAATATCAATTACTAGTACACAAGAGAGTGAGTATGCCAGTGGGCATTAGCATTACTGCTGCCAATTAGCAGCTGGAGCCTAATTCAGCCAACGGCAAAATCACATCACATGACCAGTGAGAAAAACTCAGTCCACATCTTAAAATAACAACTATGGAGATCGCCAAACAGCCACAGGCAATCTTTCATAGAAAAACTAAGTAAAAAGAACTGGATGCATGCAAATAAAAGTCAAAACTCCACTAACATAGTTTATGTGCATGACAAATAGGTTTACTACAACAGAGAAGACAGTCTAAATATATAAATATGCAGTAATCTGTGCATTTACACAGCCTTTGAAAGTAGAAACATATAGGGTAAATTCCAAATGGTGTTATTAAAATAATACAATATGAAATAAATGGGCAATAATGGATGCAGAAGCATTATCTGCCAACAAACACACATTTTAACTGCTATAAATATGAATTTACTGCTACTTTATCAAGATAGCATTCTGATTTAAATCAAAGTGTCAAAATATCTGATCTGTTTACTGGGCTTTGCAGTACAAATGCACCCTAATAGACCCTTTGAAATCATTCCAATTTTATTACATTATAAATGCCCTTACTGTCCATTTTGATCAATTTAATGCTGCCTTGCTAAACAAAACTTGAAAAACTTAGTAGTGTAACTTTAACAATTAAATTTTATGCTTTTACTTGGACAAAACAATCAGAATCAGTCAACAGAATAAAACACACACACACACACACACACACACACACACACTCATACACTCACTCATACTCACTGCAGGTGGAGTCTGCTTCATCCGAACCATCTGAACACTCTGGTTCTCCATCACACCTCCATCGGGCCGGGACACACTGCCCATTCTTACATGCAAAGTCTGTTGTGGCACATGTCTTTTTTGCTGTTGAAGAAAAGAGAGAAAGGTAAGTATAAGGGCATATGCATTAAGGCTATATTTACACAAGAGGTCTGTTTAAGGTCAAAGGTCAGTTCAGATGTACCAGCCTTTTCACTTGTCAAGCTTAAGTAGAAGGAGAAATTACTTTTTCCAACAACAGTGAAACACACCACACTACTAAATCTAGTCTGCAGGAGATGCCATGACAAAATTAGATCACTTGAGAAACACTGATAGAATTGCACATGAAAACAACTGTTCTGGTGCAGAAATAGAGAAAAACGTGAGCAGTAAAAGCCTCATGCTTTAGATTTAAACAACAAACGGCAAGCGATAGGAGACTAAGTGCACCATGTGTCTCTGTCGTTTCTTCGTATTGCATTTATAGTTTTTTATATGGGAAGAGAATTTGAATGAATTGAACACACAGCTCCAGTGGGAACAATTACAAAGGCCCAGGTACACATCACTGTGAATTTGTGAACCCTTACTTTTGTTTGTGTATGTGTGTGGATGAAGTCTAGTTAATTTGCAGCTGGGTAAAAGAGCCTGAAGGGAGAGCAATTGATGATGTTGTCAGCTCTCTGGGAGGGATACCAATAAGAGCTTTATCAGTCACAGAGGACACAGTGATTTAACAGCAGTGCCTGGTCTGGGTGGGTGTGATATTCTCGAATGCCAAATATTAATTCTGCTTTTTTCCCTGCGCAATTGATACGCCTATAGTAAATCAATCAGCTGAAACAACTTACTTTTATTTATTTATTAGTTTCTAAAGGTAACATGAAACCTGAAACATTCTGAACCCATTTTGTTTCCATAATCTTATGTAATTCGAGAGAAAATAGGACAACATCCAGACCAGAATAAATCTTTTGGCAACTGATTGGATGACAGAAGGCATTTGTATCATCAGCTGAAAAAAATAGATAAGTTGTATTAGAGGCTAAACAAGTTATTACATCCTGATGAAAATGTGGAAAATGTGCAGATCAAACAGATAAGAGGTGAAAATCATGAAAACCAAGCAAAAGACAGCAGAATAAGTCAAACAGTCACCGAGTTTTAACAAACCAGACTGAAAGAGATATTCTGCGAAATTCTTCTTTGGAACGGTGAGCAAATCCCAGGCCCTTGCCTCCCATCAGAACAAGAAGATTTCTCTATCTCCCCAGCCAAGCTACCTTACACTGAAACAAGCCTGGAGATTTAGCAACTTGCACATCATAGGGGCCATGTTACTCTGCCCCTTATCTTCCTCTGGAACCAAAGGCAGTATGTTATGGGTTGAGCACCTCCAAAGACTACAGAGAGAGGGGGTGAGTGAGCTCTGAGCAGCGCTTAATTGCCAAAAATCCTTCACTAGCCTTATCTCAAGGACAAAGCTTGCCCTTGTCACACCCTTCATTCCTTTCAAACTGAACATAATATTAATTTTCTTCAAGGTAAAGTGTATAATTTTGTTCATTGTTAAAGTAAGCCATTTGTAGGTTGATTCCACAAAATACCAAACACCAAGAATTATACAGTACTTGTAGAGTGTCGTAATTAGATAAAACACTGTAATTACTAGTAATTAATTGCACCTAACATTAAGATTTGTAATAAAAAATATATATATTCACACTGCATCCCCTGTAAATGTATGTAGAAACAACATAAAGACAATATATTTCAAATATTTGTTCAATGGCATCTTTTTGCTAAGCACTATGAATGAAGGCAAATATCTCAGATAGAAAATAGTGAAACTGATATCTCTTACTAGATTTTTATCAATTTCTGGGGAAAAAATAAGTGTTGTATCATATCAATTCAACACTGCAGTAAAATTTGTGCCATCATTTGTTAACATATTGTTAGCATTTATTATAGAACATTAAAAATATAAGCATTTCATTTAATGAACTAAAAACAATCTTCACATAAACCTATTATAATGTCACATTTATAAGCCTTTGATACAGTGTGTTTTATATAGTGTATATTGTAATTTAGTGATGTTTCTGTCTCTTTCAGTATCAGCTCTCTCTGTTTGAATGACAGCTGTCAGATCATTTCACCCCAATAAGTTTATTCTGCACATTAATGTTCACAATAAATAAGAAAATTACTAGTTAAATATATTTTATGCGAGGATCGATTGTTTTGATACAACATCAGTATCGCACATATTTACGGCAACCCTATATATAATATAAAAGAAACATTCCTTCCTATCCCTCAATCAATAACAAAATGTAAGCCTATACTTTGGCTTTCAGTGAATATACTGGCTCACTGTAATATGCTTAAAATTATCCACAGAAGCAAAAATCATTGCTTGAAGTACTGCCAGATGTTGCTGATTTGGAGGGTGGAAGGGAGCTGATGTGTAAATTGGGGGTTATGTTGCGTTGGTTTGAGAACACGGGCGAGCTCAAGTGTTGGTTTTACTAATTTTCCTGTAGGACTGCCAATGCAGGCAGGCAGCTTCAAGCACCCACTCATGGGATGTGCTGATTAAAAGATGGTATGTATTACAAGCAGCAAATACTTCATTATGCAGATTTTCACACTAGGCACACATACATAAAGATTGCATGTACAGTGCCTTGATTTGTGAGCCATACAAAAATCATAAATCATGCACAAGGCTGCGCAAACAATAAGCGCACACGCCCTGACATACAACAATCATCACGTGTCATATATAAACATCAGGCCTGTCGCTGTGCAAATGTTATGTTTCTCTATTTCCCTGGGACTTCCAGGAACTGAGTGTGTAATAGTGTGTCGAAACAAAGCAAGAGATGTGTGTGTGTGTGAGTTTTCTGCAAAAGTAGGCAAAGCCATGACATTCGCAAGGTCCCATGCTTGAGAGACCACACTGATTGATTACTGACGGACTGCTGATCTGTGATGGTTAGCGGTAGGTGACCTCTTTGTGTCCGCTGCCAGCGTTCCACAGAATGAGCAGTCTGCACGGGACACAACTGCAGCTCAAGGTCAGCATCCTTCAATATTCACAAACCATTTCCTCCAATACTTCACAGGGAACTACAGTCTAAACAAGCTTGACACCTTCAGCTTCTTAAAAAACTGCCAAATTACCAATGCAATTTTAAAAAGCAATGAAGCAGATGGGAAACTGTCATTCAATCTACTTCAGAATGCTCTAAAGAGCTACTTAAACACTATGAGCTATGCACTTTATTGCTTACTTTGTGCTAACAAAATAATGCCTGAAGCTGGTTAAGACGTGAACAGCTTTTTGAAGCAGTAGTCATTTATAAGATTCTAGGCACTCTATGCTGATCTAATGCTTGTTAAGTTTGATGCAAAATTCAATAGTCTAAGCAGCTGGAAGAAATAAATGAGTGATATCAGATCAGAGATCTATAGCGTGCTGTTTGGGGAGGTGCTGTGATTGACTGGCTGTGGTTTATGTGGTTCTGAGTACTCGTTTGAGATAAGAGAGCCCACCTATTATAGGATAAGGCAATCGCAGAGCCATCTTGAGCAGGGCTATAAACATGGACAGGTCATAATCGGAAATGGAGTCTGTGAAGAGAGGCGCCTCAGTGGGTCACCTTTTTCTGGTGGGATCCCTTTATTTCTTTATTAAAATCATATAACATTTTAAGCACAATGCTGGCATGAAGGATAAGCGATATGTCGAATGTTTGGAATATATTGTTGAGGATTTTGTTTGCAACAGAATACAATATAAACAAATCTAAGGTATAAATATTAATAAATTATTCCTCCTATAATAATATGATTATTACAAAATGTGACTAATATTTTTTTTAACTGTGTATTATTATTATTATTATTATTATTATTAATGTAGTTCAATTTCGCTACTAGACATTTTTAATTTTCTAAGCATTTAATTTACTTACACAGAACTACGTGCAATTCATACTCTAGTAATCTGCCTCCCACTAAAGCCTAGTTCTGTAAGATTCACTGTCTGTTTTATACAGTACTGTTTCTGAGACCCATACTTATGTAGCACACACAAACTGCGAAAGGTGAAAAGCATGGTGAAGGTCTCTGCTGAGAATGTGTCAGAAAGAAAGAGAGGAGGATAAAGCATGTCAAGGGAATCTATTGAAACAATACATTAACTGAGAACTATAGGCAAGGTAAGAGAAAACACTACCCCATATGCAACTATGTTAAAACGCCTGATTATATGTAATGTAGTACATGTGTGAAGGTATATGTGCATTGATTGGTCAGTTCACATGCTGCCAATGAACTACAAATTGTACAGATGTGAGGAGACCTAGACAGGAAAGACTGACACCCTATAGAAAAAAAGGCTTTCACACACACACACACACACACACACACGCACACGCACGCACACGCACACACGCACGCACGCACGCACGCACGCACGAACGCACGAACGCACGCACGCGCGGAATAGAACATCAAATGCCAACCAACAAGTCCAGAAAACACCAAGGAAAATGATGGCCACAGAATTGCATGCAATATGCATATATTATTAGGTCTGTCAGTTTTGCATATTAATTGCCCTGAACTGTCCTGAATTGTATATAGGTGAGAATATATATACATTTATATATATATATATATATATATATATATATATATATATATATATATATAGTTTTTTTATTTTTAATTATTGCTTCCATTTACCTGCAAAAACATTTTTTTTTTACATACCATACATATCACCATACATCTGTGAGTTATATAATATAGTTAGAGCCTACTGCTGAACATTTTGCACCATTAAGCTTAAGTTGAAATGAAACTCCTTAACAAGACAAACTGAAATTCACAGTTTTTTAAACTACTGCTTACAGACTTGAAAGCTGCTTTATTATGTAGACTACACGTTACTAAGGAACTAATAGAGCTTACGATTAGTAATTACTATTACTATTATTTATGTATTGCCTTAAAAACATATAGTGCAGCCAAATTAAGTATAGATTTATTTACAAACTATTTGCTGAGTAGTTACTAATTAGTAGTTACTAAGTCCCTGGTGTGGACTTTACATTCCAATTTCAGTTTGAATTTACGAAAGGCTGATGCAACCTACCTAGACTTTTGCCACAAGTAAAAGTCTAGCAAGGCTAGCAACCTAATGTCACAGTACATTTCATCTTCTTGCATACTATAAGTGGTGGTCAATCTCTTTTTCCCATAGATATTAAATGTGGAAAAATTTAACTACAATTCTTGATTCTTGCCGTTAGAATATCAACACGGTATCATGAAGTAAAATATTGCAATACTTTGAAATATTACAGGTTTTGCCCGTACCTCCAGTGATTGGACCTAGAAACTCAGGTATCAACTCTGGGAGTGCAAAGTTGGATTTTTTTTTTTCAATAATAATAATAATAATAATAAGCAAACAGCCTGCAAAGGTAACAAGAAGATTAAGGCTGAAACCCAGGTGAATTTCAAAGGGCACAATTGAACTCCTTTGAGGAAGTGAGAAGATAAAGCCCTGTGAGCACAGCTTTACAGTGGCACTTCACAGCTCAATACCACACACTAATCTGCCTCCGCTGCTTCTGTATGCAGATTGTGTGAAAGTGCCTTCATCAGACACCTCTCTCGCCTTTTTATTTAACACTTCATGGAATTTGAGTATCTCTGTGAAAGAGGTAAGACAGAGCAAGGCAGTTTTGACGGCACACTCGCACTCAAACATTCCCGAGTCAATAAACTCCCACACGTGAAAAGCTTAAGTCGAGCATTTTGTCTGGTTGAAGTTTGTTCTGGAATTGCATAATGCCTTCTCAAAGAGGAAAAAAGATAAATGCAGTGTGAAACTAGGTCCATTTGAAAGAGCAAGTGGCACAGGGGCGTCCCACTGAATAGAGCATTAGGGAGTTGGAGGTAAGATGTAGTGCCACTGCTGCTGTCAGCAACTTGGCTGGAAATAAAAGTTTTCCTGAAGTGCTGATCCAGGACCAACTTCTTACAACTAACTGCAGCTAATCCATGCAGAAATATGCAAACCTGGACTTAGGTCCTTACAGCAGCAGTTCAGAATGTCAGCCACCAGCCCAGCGACATTATATACAAGTGGAGTAGGGGTGAAAACCGATAATTGGGATGAAATTTTTAGGATTTTGAAAGTTTTTGAAATAAGTCTATTGTGCTCACCAAGGCTGCATTCATTTGATTAAGAATAAAGTTAAATATAGTATATTTTACTATCTTAATATTGTCAAATATCATTACAGTTTAAATAAATGTTTTCCATTTTATTTCTGTGATGCAAAGCTGAATTTTCAGCATTCATTACTCCAGTCTTCAGTGTCACATGATCCTTTAGAAATCATTCATTCAAACATGCTGATTTGGTGATCAAGAAATATTTCTTCTTACTATCATAGTTGAAAATGGTTGTGCTACTTAATATTTTTGAGGCTACTTAATACTTTTTTTTCATGATTCTTCAATGAACAGAAAGTTCACGAGAAAGAAAAAAAGGTAGTGTATAGCGTTTGTTTTTATTTAATTTACAGTTAGGAGCAATTATTAGATTGCATTTGTTGGACCTCTGTGCCACATTAAAAGTATGTGCTAACACTTCTCTATTAAATTTATTTCTGATTTATAATATCAGCTCTGCTGAAATGTGAAAATATCTTCTCATTTGGCAACAGACTCAAGGGCAGTGAATGCAATAAGAATTTTACGTTTTATTTTCAATCTTTTCTATTAGTATTTTAAAAAGAATCATTAAAGAACCAGCATCGAAAACCAAATCATTAAATTCCTTAAGATTCCCATTCCTAGAGGATTCTCAAGGGAAAGTGTGCAACTATGACCTGAGAGAAAAGTGATAGACTTATTGATGAGAAATACAAAGGAGAAGAATGGGTGAAGGAGAAAGCAGTTCCTATTAGCCTGTTTTATGTGTGTCTATTCCTCTCCAGCTCTCCTTTCCTTCTCTCCTGCTCCATTTATTTCCATTGATTTCTGGAGTGTTGATGTTTCTCCTCAAACAAACAGGAGCATATCAAGCATAATCGCACAGTAACCATTAATACATAAATATTTATATTGGCCAAAGAATTGGTCCTTTTACTCTGAATATCACTTCATGATTTTCTTTTACTCTCAACCTCTCATTCCCTCGGTCACCAGACATTCATATTGTTATAGAACTGAATCACAGGAATTGAGTGGTGATTGATTACGTTCTTGCCACCAAAACCATTTTCATTCTTGGTTTCTTTGAAGTGCAGTGCCCAAAGGCACATGATTGATGCAGACACAGACAGTTGTTGTTATCGGCACTGAGGCAAGCTGAACATAATCAAACAGATCATGTCAGAGTCTGTCAAAGTAAAAGCACTTTACAATTGAGAGCTCTCAGTAATGGCAAATAAAGATGCTTTTTTGTGAGAATGCATGTGACGGAACACAGTGTGGGGCAGCATGAGAGAGAAATGATGGAGCAACACTAATTCAACTTTCAGTACTGTAAAGTGAAAATTCTTGCACTCTTTCGGTTGGACCAGAAGATTAAGGTGTGCTCACATTGGCATAATTTGGGCGGAAAAAAAAATAAACATGCATAGCTCAAACAAAAGTCAGTTTCATACCAAGCAGCTTTCTGTCAGTCAAAATGACTAATTTCCGAAATTCCAGATCGCATTCATTCCTACTGAATTACTCAATTTCAATTGCAAAATTCACTGAACAATGGCAAACAACCACACCTTTATTTTCATTTTAAGGGTTTTCCTCAACTTTGGGGACTTTTAAATCCCACATGATCATTTTTATTAAAACTTTAGGTATCAACTGTTTAGTGAACATGCTAGCTTTGAAATAAGCCTTATCAAGACAAAAGAGACAGCTATATTATGCAAAAATTATCTAAATGTAATTCCCACACTTCCATTTTCACCACAGAATGCTAGTAAGAATGCTAGTAAGAGTGTGAAAAGTGTTTAAAAGACTTTCTAAAAGTCCACAGAACCAAACGTTCCCATAGTTGAAGAAACCCCCTTAAGCGCAGCAGGAGACATCGTAATCAATAACTGACCCACAGATTTCTTCAGAATTCGAAAACCCTCCCCTTGTGTGCTCTTTGTGAATTTTCCCACAAACCCCTCTCCCTGCAGTTGAATTCATTGGTCGGTCAAATCAATTACTCAGTCACCTCTCAGTCAGACTTCATGGATTCAGCTAAGAGTTCTGTAATATCATGGATGGATCCAATCCCGACAAACAACAACCCCAACTATCAGGATGTGCTACCAAAGCTATACTAATTTTAAGGTTAGGGGTAGGGGTTAGTATTTGTCTCGGTGTTATGCAGGAAATCAGCACTGTGACTGACATGTCCAATTAATTCTGTAGAATCGGCTGCAGGGTGGAGTTTCCCCTGATAATTAGAGTGTACTGTAGTTCATGTGGTCCAACATCTTGGTATAAATATCAGCATGATGTAAAATGCCATGTGTACAAATCACTAGAAACCACCAGATAATAAAGTGCCTTTTAAGGCTTTTAATGCCTAATTAGTTTTAAAGGCTGGTCACTTTTTATTGAGGTAATGCAGTCATGTTTCAGCAGTAAAATAGACTGGTGATGCAGCACAAGTCTGTTTAACATATGATCAAATTGCCACACAGGTGTTTAAGCACGTAATGGAGCAGGTGTGTGAGAACATTATTTGTGTAGATGAAAATCAATTAGAGGCCATACACTGTATATCCCAAACACCCCGTTAGAGACTACATGCACGCACAGAGCTAAGTGACATCCCTGAGCACTCTCCTCACTCTTTTCCTCTTATTTGTAAAGTCATTCTTCACACACACATTTAAACACATTTGCTACCCACCCGCAGAGTCTCAGTCTCCTTGATAGGTCAATGTACTAATCACATCCATCAAACTCTCCAGCTCCTTCTACTTCTCGTTCTTTTTCTCCATTGAAATGACTAGCCCTCCAGCAGTCTATAAGTCAAAACATGTTACCCTTCTATTTTTCCTCACCCTGTCTTTCTGTCCCTTTCACTTCGCCACTTTTGCCCCTCACAGTCTATCTACCATTATGATTCAATATCTCAATTGTTTCTGTTAAAGAGAAATTAGATCAATAATAATTTCAGCATGAATTTAAACATTTCTCATCAACTTCTAAGACCATTTTTTCTGAACTATGATATCAATATAAATATTATAGTTCTATACATTTACGGTGTGTCAATAAAAGCTTTTTTTAACTAAGTATAAATTTTGATTGGCAAACTTTAACTGAGAACTCTTGAGCAATACTATGACTTAAAAACTATTTTCCCAAATGCTATTTAATATTTTCTTAAATTCTGTTTTCCATTAACTTTTCTGAATTTCATTTTAATGGTTTAATAAATTTTTAATCAACCAAAAAGCATGTGTAATCAACTGAATTCACAAAACTTTAACAGTTCAACAATTTATTACCATTTTAACAGTAATTGGGTCCTATGAAATCGCCTTTATTTTTTCCACAGTTTTCATTTAATTTAATTTTTTTCACAAGTTTGATTTAAATTGATATATTCTATGCTTTAGGATTTAATACAAATGTATCATAAAAAAACAGTGTAAACAAATGAAAATAAAACCATTCCTTCAGTTTTTTTTTAATCACAGCCAGTAATCCATATCGCAATTTAAAAAATTGATTAAATTTGCCAAATTTTGTGACATTCTTGGCCATTTTGTGACATTAATACACCCAGTGCAATGCATTTTCACATCCTGCGCCACGCTTTTTAGATAGCAAATGCATTTGTGCCCATTTTGCGCCCATGGGCGTGCTGCTCTGAAAACGAGGTGTGTTCAGGCTCATTGTTGGCGTGTTGCTATTTTGAGGCAACTGAAATAGGCTGCGCTATTGACCAGCTGAATCCTGGTCTAAAGTCAATGGTGACAATACAGTACAATAACAATATTTCTTGTTATTTAAAGAGCGTGTTAGTAATATGCACCTATAGGCAGGTGAACAACACGCGTACACTCTGCTTATTACACACACACAGGGATGCGGAGCAGCACACAAACATGCCAAATATTGTGCCCTGTATATGGTCTCCTTGCGCACGAGCAGAACCTTTCCTTTCTGGAGAAGTGTTCAGTCTTTGCTCTTGCAAATTCCTCCATGTAAATAGCAAATCCGCCATGGCGCGAGCGCAACTGGCTTTTAGAGGGAATGGGAGATGAGACTCTGATTGGTTTATTGCATGTTACGCCCAAAATACACCCATGACTCATTAAGAGTATAGAGACAACCCTTTTAGACCATGCGCGCTGACTATTTTACATGTTGTTAAACTTGCAAAAGTGGATTCTGACACGCCCTAAGTGCACTTGCGCCGTGCACTTAAGACCATGTGCTTAGATCGTTAAAATATGGCCCACAGCATGACTGGATTCTGTGATACTGTCCGTGTGTTTCTTCATCACAGAAATCACAGGCCCCTGTTTAAAAACGCAGAGCAGGCCTAATAGAAAAACAGAGTCTGAAAAAGAGAAGAGGTAATAAAATTTCACTGTCTTTGTAGACAGGGAAAGTGGCAATTAAAGTGTCCAGCTGAGATGCTCTTTGACGGGGAGAGTATTTCGGTGTCAGTACTGGATCTGTTTACTTTTCGTCTACTCCACAGTCAAGCTTATTACTGTAAGGAGAAGCTTAAGACAGTCACATCAGACACATACTGCACACAACTACAGTATCCATATGCACACAAACAAAACTATATTACACATACTGCTGCATATAGATGAAACATTATCATAGCGTGATGGCATACAGCATGGAATGGAATATATATCCAGCTTGTTTCATTTGAAAGTGACGTGACATACAGCCAAGTATGGTGACCCATACTCAGAATTTTATTATTATTATTTAAAAGAATAATGATTAAATAATTATAAAAAATAAGTAGTTACATACATTTTCCAGAAAGAGACTGTAAACACTACTATTCAGAAGTTTACAGTCAGTAAAATTTTTATGTTTTTGAAAGAAGTCTGAAAGCTGCATTTATTTGATCAAAAATACAGAAAAAACAGCAATGTAAAATATTACGATCATTCTGATTTATGATTTGGTGCTCAAGAAACAGTTATGATTATGTTGGATTCTTTACTGAACAGAAAGTTTTAAAGAACAATTAGTTAGAAACAAAAATATTTTGTAACAAATGTAAAAGTCACATTTGGCCAATTCATTGCATTCTTGCTATATAAAAGTACTAGTTCCTTTATTTAAAAAACAAAACAAAACAAAACAAAACAAAAACAAAACATACTGACACCAAAATTTTGAAAAGTAGTATTTCACTTTTAGTAGTATGCTAGCATACAGATAGTTTCAAAGCTAATACACAGACGAAAAGCCACAAAAATCCAATTCTCAATTCTTTCAACACATAGAGCCCTTGAGGTGAGAAGTGTTTTACGATTACGGTCATTTCTGTTTACTACTGTTTTTATGTGGTCAACAAACCTCTTCTCAACTAACACAGTTTACAATAGCAATAACTTTTACATATCAAATAGCAGGAACAAAAACCCTTCTATATATTTGCTTAATGAAAAAAGAGCAAACACTAAATTACTCTGTTTCTGCAACTGCAAAAAAAAAAAAAAAAAAAAAAAACAATAACAATGTGCCAGAGATGATTAAAAAATTGTTGTGAATGATGTTCTCGACGGGGGTTTACAAGGCAGCAATAATATAATACTTGAGACGACATGCTGATAAACTACATCCGATCTCAGTGTGAAACCCATGTGCATTTGTTCTCGTGTGTGTGTGTGTGTGTGTGTGTGTGTGTGTGTGTGTGTGTGAGTTCTGCTCTGGTTCATCTGGTTCAGTGCCCAGTCATGTCCTATCATCACAGTGTGTGCTCAGCCAGTGAACACACTGCCTTTTGCTTTATTAATACAAATGTATGTACGTAAGTCTGGTTGCCTTTGGAGGACCGAGGGGGGAGCCTTGACAAAGCAGCAAGCCCTGAGACAAAAGATGTGGGCAAATCTGCCCTGCTGACATGGAAGAATTCATTTCAATTACAAATGTCCTCCACCGCTCGGCAAAGATGAAAAGCAACAGCCCTCCACCAAATGGAGTGTTGGAAAGGAAGAAGGGTGCAGTACATCGAGCAAACAAGACACAAAAACAGCAACCTGCTGCTTTGATTTGCTTGGATGTTGTCCTAATGATGCTGTGACATTATTTCCTTTGTGACAGAGGATTTTCCGTCACGATGGTTCGTTCACAGAACATGATGCAATGAAAATCCAACCTTTGTTCCTCCAAGACACACTTCTACTTCTTATTCATTTATCAATATACTTAGGGATGCAAGATTGAGAAAAAAATATTTTGAAATACTTCACTTCATTTTAAAATGCCTATTATTGAATTTGATTAATACAATTTACATTAAAATATCTGAGGGAACAAAATAAAATGGAATAAAATAATCTCCTTCATGTAGGCTACATCAAACACTAAAAACACTGGACCCTATATACATCTTTTTTTCTCTCTCTTTAAGCAAAAAAATTCCTTTGTTATTATTATAGGTTTACACTTCATTTAGATGTGCTTTTTCTTTCTCTGGACCATTAGTATGTAAATCAAACAATATTAAGACATTCAGTCCAATATGGCCAGTGTCTGGAGGTTCCGGTCAAAATTTCTTATGATTTAATTTTCTTCATGCTACTGGCATGCAGCCTCTCTCTCCCTCCTCCTTTGTTACTTATTCCTTTGAGTGTGTCTGCCTCAGCCCAGCTTTTCTGCAGCGACGGCAATATTGTGGTAGCCCCACCATCACTCATTGCTGGCCAGTGTGTGCATGTGTGTGTGTGTGTGTGTTTGTGTGTATTGGTGTTTGTTTTGGGGGAGAGCTGCTCCCTGCTGTGAATGTGTATATATGCTGTGAATATATAAATATAAATATAAATATAAATATATATATATATGCACACACTAGCCATCTAAATAATTAGTCAATGAGAAATTAATTGTCATTAATAATTTAATGGATTAGGCTTATTGACTGTCTGGTCTATTAATCATTGTTGGTGCAAATGCCTCCACACAATGCAGAAAAACATGGTTCACTGTAGCTTGCACTTCACATCACATCTGTGACACCTACATGCATCCATGCATGCCATACATATGATGCACCCTCGACTTGTTATATATATATATATATATATATATATATATATATATATATATATATATATATATATATATATATATTTGTATGTATATATATATATATATGTGTGTGTGTGTGTGTGTGTGTGTGTGTGTGTGTGTGTGTGTGTGTGTGTGTGTGTATGAAGCGGGGCTCGGTGTAATCGGGTGTGGCACTATTGGAATATGAACAAAACCATACGCTAAAAATACCATGATAGTCAGTTAAAATAAAACATGACAACAAGCACTATAATCTACCTGACAGAGTCTGATGTATCATCCCTGTGTTCACCAGAAGGACATGTAGATGTGCTGACATGAAGTATCGCATCCTTATTGTTAGGCCACAACTAGAAACATCAAACTGAAAATTAGTCTTATTCGCATGTGGCTATGTGTATGTGGTATTCAGATTCCTGCACATGCGTTGTGCAGTTTTAACATTTTCATTAAAAATTTTTTCAACATTCAATGACAACTGATTATGGAAATTCCTGAAGAAAAAATGGACATCCCTAATATATACAGTCCAGCCTCAACTCATTTATAAAACCCCATAATCAAGCACAGTCTAGGTCAATGTTATTCTATTCATTGTTCCACACAATACACAAAATTGCAAGTAAAAAAAAAAAAAAAAAAGAAGAAGAAGCCATTATACCCAACAATCATCTCCTCACTAGCGCTCCAGACTGACATTTAGTGTCTCACATTAGAGCCACAATTAGCTGCATATGGCTCCAGCATCATAGCAAAGGGGGTTAATGGACCGGGCTTCAATGAAGCCCACCAGTATACATACAGTAAGTGCTCCAATCAAACACTCCTCAAATTCTGCATCTATCTTCACTCATTAGTATTCATGGCACATAAGATGCACATAATCAGCACCTTTACTAGCGGATTCAGAGTTTACATGTATGGATTTTCGGATTTTATGACTGTCACAATAATAATCACATCTCTTTAGAAAATCATTATTGCGTGTAGGAGGGACATGCACAATGACTAAGCTCCTCTGTTGCACTACAAGCCAGCTTGATTAGTTGAGAACCCAGAAAGGTTGACATGGCTTTTTGCTGACGCCTCTGAATCACACGAATAATCAGTATGATGCATCAACATCTGAAGGCGAAAAATACCAGGCGCGGCTCATATTGACAGGTCTTTAAAAGCACTGTTCAAACAACTTTCACAACACAACATTTTACCACTGAATTAATGACTTTATGATTAGGACTTGGATCGTCAGTTGAGTACAAGTCTACATTGAGCACCGTCAAACTAAGACTGACAAATGGTTCTTGCACATGAAACATCTGCAGAAACAATGCTAGATTGTTGTGGGTTGTTGCAGGAGCATTATTATGCAGTTGCTAAGATGTTTTTGTGGCTATTAGCATGTTGCTATGCTGTTGCTAAGATGTTCTAGGTTTCAAGGTGATTAATTTGGCCTTAATCCAAAAAGGCCACCCCTAACTCTCTACTATGATGTTCTGGCACAATATGGATTGGGTCCCTCTTCAAAGGCTATGAAATATTTTGGCACTTTTCATCCAGAGGACTTACATATAGCAGCTGCCACACCTTCGATGTCCGATAAAAGTAAATTAATATACTTAATTAAAAAAAAAAAAAAAAAAACTGTTTTCAACTACACTGAAGTAAATTTGGTAGAGAAACAATTTTCACTCAGAAATGGTAAAACTCAGTAAATTTCACAAACAATTACAAAGAAACGGCAAATAAAATTAAATTGAATGTGAAATTTTGAAGTAGCAAGGCTGAAAGAGTATTTTCTTGGAACATGTATTCCAATAATCTTTTATTTACAAAGTATACACAACTGTAACACTATTTTTTATTTAACATTTGTAGCAATATGAGCATTATATTATTACAAACATTAAAATATACTGTAGTATAATGTTTAGTATTAAATAATATTTATATAAATTATATATTTACATAATGCTGACTGCAATTTCATCAGTTTTCAGCACAGATCTCGTTTAGATACACAGTCAAATAATGCCACTTTAAACCCACAAGAATAGATTTTAATAGAGTTATGTTTTTTTTTTTAATACTACAATCATATTGTACTAATTTAGTAAAATATTAATTAGCTTAAACACCTGACAGAATATGTAGCCTAAATCTAATGTTAAACTATTCAAAAGCACTTTAATCTTTATCAATTATTAATGAAGGAAATGGCGCTCCGGGGAAAACAGCAATAGTGTGGAATTAGGAGCTAGTGAACCTCATGTTTCAATTTAATACTCTATTATTTTCAGCAGAGTAATCCCATCAGCCACTTTTTGATGTGTAGTGAATAACCAACAGCTCTGATCTATTACATGCATGCTAAAGGAATGGATATATCAGCATATGTGAGGTCTGGAGTGTTTCCTGTTGTTGCAAGTCTCACACAGAGCACATTATCGCTTTCCACTGAGCCTGTGAGCAAATTCATTCCAGTCTACAAAGCAAAGACTTTAAAAAGTCTATGGGAAATATACATGTTTGCCTTTTGAAAAGTCCAGCCCCCTTTTCTGTGTCCACGGGGATAACCGAGAGTTACCTTCAATTGTGAGAGTGATTTCAATCCGCGTAGTTATACAAACTCACCCTCCAAATCCAAGTCTGCTCACTTCCTCTTGTTGAATGTTTTCCAGTCACCTAAGCGTATCCAGGGCTACCCTCCCGTCCTCCCCCCCATTAGAATATAAATGAATCCCCTGCCCGACCTCCATGGTTGTCACAATGTCACCCACCTCCCTATACCCACCGACTTCTCTGGTTTCATGGCGACTGACATGGGGGTAAACATGGTGCTGGTCTGCAGCAGTGTGAGAGAACTCCTGATGGGCCGAAGTTCTAAAGGCCCATGTGTGCAGTTTTCTGAGAGAACAGAGGGAGACGTGTTCTGCCCTGTTTTATTCTGTAGGGAGCTATGAAAGCGTGAGCTGCGGGAAACCCTTTTGACATGACAGGAGCAGTGAGCAGAACGCAGCCCTGCGGTGGGGTGAGTGTGGAGGCTGGGGTTTGACAGGAACAAAAGACATCTCTTCATAGACTTCGGAATTGTACGGAGAGTTTTCACGGCTGATCACCAGTGAATGAGGGCAAAATAAGTTTGCTTAGTGATCTCACACTTTCTTAGAGCTAAAAACACAATAACTTCAACATAATCCAAAGGGCAATGACATTCATGCACACAAGCGAAAATGCACACGTAGGGTTGGGTACCAAAACCAGGTGCTAATATGGCACCAGTACTTTTTATGAACAGTATGTACTGGACCGAATCAGAATACAGATTTCGGTGCCACTTAAATGCCTGAGCTGCTTGAAATATTTGCACTCTGTTGCTCCAAAACTGACGTAAGAAGCATCTTCACTGCACGTGATCACTAGTTAAATTATACTGCATTCGTGTGGTCAGAATAACTGGAAAAATAATTTCCAGACTGAGAAAAATTCACGTGAACCCAAGTCGGAAAGCTCTGATAATACAAATCCAACACATCTTTGTAGTAACACTGGTGTCCATGTTGTTTTCACATTCCGACTAAAAAAGACTACTCGTGAAATGAGATAATCAGAGGAGTGCATGAATTTAACAATTACACTTAGCCTACCGTTAGCTAGCTACATTAAATGTACTTAGATTCATGACATGCAATGCTAAGCATTTCTAAACCTGCTGTCCAACAAAAGAGAACTTTATAACGTTTTTACTTATAAACATCAAATCCTTCCTTTTGTGATCTGATTTGTCTTTTTATTGCAGAATGAGGCAGAAAATATATTATATACTTCAAAAAAAAAAAAAAAAAAGTATGTTGAATAGCAATACAAAAATACAAGAGATGGCTTGAAGGGCACAGATAAACTATACATTCCCTCAGTCAAGTGTTTATTGTCTTCATGTTTCATCATTCAGAATGTTTCTAAACTTGTTTTTACTCAGTTACAGTGATAGCCGGGTGCCTTTGTCCATATCAGGGATTTCCTGGAACATTATCAGTTCTATTAATTCTCTGATGCATATTTGGAGTTTCTGCGCAAGGGCACCCTTGGCTTCCAGTATGAATGAAACAGACATTAAATGTGTATAGTGCTCAATAATGGCCAATCTATCCTATTTGGGGTAAATAACGAAAAATGTATTAATGCGCATCCACAAACCCACAGGCTTTTGATCTTCTGACAGAGAGTATGAGAGTGTTTTGATGTTGTGGACCAGCATGAGTCCTGCCCAATTGGACTGAGGATATATCAAAGGTGTCCAGCAAGGGGAGGGAACTTCTCTAATCAATGGCTGCCCCTGGCTGGTGAGCCATCTTTAATATTTAAACGGTCTAATCCTCTCAACTATGTTGAGATTGCTTAGCAGAGGCCAGATGTGTCTGCAATCCAGTAACCCACGGAATGCATACAGTCTATCGCAGTTAAGGTTAACAGACTACCTGCAGGCTACAGATATACAGTATATATTCTGATTAGATAAAATACCTTAACAGATATATTTTTAAGATTTTATCTAGAACAAAGTTTTCGATTTCCCACGTACACACCTTGATGCAACCAATACAGGTACACTACCATTCAAAAGTCCGGTTAGTGCGCTTTTTTAGTTTTTTATTGTTTATAGAAATTCATACTTTTTTCAACAAGGATGCATTAAATCAAAATCAAAAGTGACATTAAAAGGCATTTATAATGTTACAGAAGATTCTTTTGAACTTACTATTCATCAAAGAATCTTGGAAAAAAAAACAAGTGTATCATGGTTTCTAAAAAAATATTAAGAAGCACAACCGTTTTCAACATTGAAATGTTTCCTGAGCCCAAATCAGCACATTAGAATGATTTCTGAAGGATCATGTGACACTGAAGACTGGAGTAATGACTGCTGAAACTTATTGCTGAATTTTTTTTTATATATATAAATCAAAATAGAAAAGTTATTTTAAACTGTAATAATATTGCATACCTAATGTCAACATTTTCAAGATTCTGTCAATATTCTGTTAATACCAATAAACTAATTGAACGTTTGATAAATCAGCAATGAAAGATCATTTTCTATTATCAAGGAAGGCTATAAACTGTTTAATCAAAACATGATTAAGAAAACGGTGGCAAAAAAAAAAAAAAAAAAAACTTGCTTTGGTTATTGATTTGCATCAAATAAAACGGTTTCAGTCAAAACATGAGCTGATTTTTGACTCTCAATATTTAGTTTAGTTGTGCAGGTAAATGCACTTAATTTTTGGCCATTAATCATATATTTAAGGTTGATGGGAGGAATATTTAATATCCTCCTTGAACACAGTAAGGTGAGCACTGTGACCGCTAATCATGGTTCCTATGCTAATCTATGACCTGCAGCATCCCACTCAACACATGCAGCAGCGTCACATTCAGCCTAACAGTTCTCATTGTTTCATGTGGAAATCTAAAAGCATATATTGGTGTCATTAGTATTCCTTGGAGCTAATGCTGTTTCCCCTCTGAGGGCCCTACAGAGCAAGGTTAGAGGCATTCAGAAGAGCGTACACAAAACCTTCCACTTGTGATATGAATGTACCACTGCTTCATTAAATCAGTGCTTAGCATAGCATTTTGTCTTTACACCTTTAAGATCTTTAGAGTTACATTTAAGAAAGCTAATTCCTTTTATATTTGATCAGAGTGAATTGAATGTTGTATGCAAAAAGATGTGCCTAAATCTCCTTAAACCTCATTTTTGGAAGTAAATACTCTGAGTAGTTAGTGATGTCCCACTGAGTGATAACAACAGGTACCAAAAAGGGAAATTAAGAGAAACAGAGAAGCTCCACGGAAGAAAGGAGAAAATTAAAGGGAAGAGGAGAGAAAATTAGACAGCAGAGATGAGCAGACCCCTCTTGAACAATGCTGTCAGTCTGGGCCTCGGTCCCAGCCTCTACATGGGAACACAGTGTGTCTGTGCTTGGCTCCAACACTCTTTGAATAAGAACAAGGATTGTGGAGCAAGATGTTAATGGCACATTTGCTAAATGTTCAGCCGGTTTATCACAGTTTTTCTTTTCCTTAACTGATGGATAATGTTTCCCACTGATTTGATACTCATTAAAAATAATTTATATTGTAAGAAGCACAACAAATGCATAAGAAAACATGAAAAATAATTGTGGTCTGAAAACGATTTTACCTGCTCTGAAAAATTGATGTAACCTTGATAAAGCTAATTCAGTAATATTTTATTTTATTTAGTTTTAGTTCTTTTTTATTTTACTAAAAAGGTTTTCAGTCATTTATTAACAGACCATGTATGAATTCTCTTTATGATGTGAGGGTATTTCTTCTTTAATATTGCCTTTAATATAGCCTGTTCAGAGCTGATATTAGGCTTAGGTTTATTTTAATCTATGAATGTTGTACCTGGCCAAATAAACTACTAACCCAGTTTCAATGACCAAATTATGTAACTGAAAATAAAATATTTTGAGCCACTCAACACTGAAGAAAGTTAATCTGTTAGAGAAATCAAAAGCATGACAAAGAAAAGAGGGAAAGAGAAGAAAAGAGTGATTATGCATTGGGCAAGAAAAATAGAGATAATTAAATTGGAAATAAAAGCTTTACATGAATAATAGAAGGAAATGAGCACATGGAGCAATTATCTGTGAGATGAACATTAAGGAGAACAAGAGAGAGAGAGAGATAAGACATTTTCATCACAAATAAGTTCACTGAATCTAAATTATATAGAAAGCAAATTTAAAATGGAAGACCAGTGAAATCGTTCTAAAAGAGCTGTTGCAAATAATAAGAGTTATGTATGTATTTGTTATCTTAAGGCAAATAAATACATAGAGAAATAAAACTAAATACTGATTAACTAAATTACTTCTTTATTTTCCAAGAAAACTTGTTTTCAGACTTGTTTGCAGAGAATTTATTTTGAATGAAGTAGACTTTTTAATAACCCAAACACAAATATGTTCTTGCTTTAAGCATAAACCTCACAAAACAGTAATTCAGTATCCATTCTCTGAAACCAAGATTAAATCTTATGCAATATTAATATCTTGAGCACTTTTGCTTCTCAAATAATAATATTTTTTGTTTGTTTGTTTGTGTGCAGTGATAAGGGCCTCATGTCTATCATTACAGAGGATGGATGATATCTAGAAATTAACCAAAATATGTGCAAAATATAAAAAACAGAATTATATGGCTGTTATACTTTGATCAGCCAAATGCATATTTACACTAAAAATGAAATGTTTTCTTTTTAGACTTTCAGGTGGTTCAAGATACACTCCCATACGATTCAAATTAAGTTATTATGGGGGGAAAACATTCAGTCTGGGCTTCGTTACAGTGGTATAAGATTAGAGCTATTATGATTCATCACTCTTTTTCTCAGTGGAAATAAAGAGGTGCGGCCGAAACATGTTTCTGCTGACCTTAAAATGAGCTACAATGCAAATGAGGCAGGTGCTTTGAGGGCCTCCACATCTCTGTTTTTTCTTTCTCTCTCCGTCTCATGAACATGGCTTCACAGTAGCCTAATTTCTTTTCAATTACACAAACCTTTGCTCTCTAATAGCTCAAATGTTTGCCATGTTCTTTGAGCTATTGTATGCACACTCCTCATGCTGCTATCACAGTTGGGGGAGCTCATTGTGACAACTAAACGGATAGAAACAAGGCCTGCATAACAAACAACAACCAAAGTTTTTGAACCAATTCACTAATATCCAGTTGGCTCCCAAGGAATGAATATTAAGTATCACTTAAAGAAACCATACACTGCAGTTAAACACTCAGCCTATTGAGGAATAACAGGTGTGGCCTTAAGTGGCCACTCTCTTTCTTCCCAACTGCACCCAGGCATGCAGTAAATGCTTACTGGAGGACGGCGAGGGGTCTGGTGCATTGACATTCCCCCAATGTCCAATTTGGAACAAAGAGCAGACGGCTTTCCCTCCCTTAGGGAGGCGTGGAACAATTCCTTCCTGTCTCACCCCTTATTTGGGGCTGAAATTTATGGATCTTAATTGTATTACTCTTATCCGTATGGCGGGAGTGTAGAGGAGGGGTGAAAAAAACAGAATAGAAATGGAATTTAGATTTAATGAAAGACTGTAATCCCAAAGCTCTCTGGAGATAATTTGCTTTAAGAGTGAACATTATTCCAGTGCGTGGGTAAGAGGATCATGCCTGTTACGCAGAGAGGAGAGAGGGAAAAGGTCAGTTATGATGGAGAGGGAACTTAAATTATTAATAATAATAATAATACATGAATAAATATTTTAAATAATAATAATAATAATGATTAAATAAAAAAATACAATAGGTGTGAAAAAATATACATTTTAAAATGTATTTTTATGTAGTGGTTCAATAATTTTCTTATTAAAAAATAAACAATAATCCTCCGCCTTTAAATCAGCATATAACAAATGAAGTTTAAAACCCATGTTTTAGTGCAGTGTTTGTCCTTCGCCGCTGTTCGGGGCACATTATATACATGCGTTTCTGACTACCTCTGAATGGAATTTTGATTGGTTTAATCATAATGAGTCTTAGGTACATATACGCATGCATTTTAATGCAGTCAAATACTCTTGCTGAAAGCCCAATGTCTGAAGCAGATTAATAAAAGAGAGTTAAAGAAGAGACAAAATATGTTTTAACTAACCAGCAATAGAACCATTTTAAATAAACAAGACAAGTTCGATTGAATTTTGTGGCCAGTCTAGATCAATGTCACAAAATTGATGTCGTTTCTACTACAGAGAAATTTATCAGCGCTGGCCAAAGTTAAATACCTGGGGGAAAAATCTGTGCACTGGACACTGAACAATGTTGCCTTTCTCTATTTTTTAAAATAATTTCTGAGCTTAGAGAATCTACCCTTGGTCCGTTAAGCCCGTGAACCTTGAAGAATGAAACAGAAGTGAATGCAAACAAAAGGTCCTGGTGATGAATGGTGGTGTGAATGATAACCTAAAGACTTACTTTAAGTAGACAACAGACTGCTACACCTACAGTCATAGAAGAAAAAAAAAATCATGCTTTATTATGTGAGCTTGAAATTGAATTGAACAAATCATTCTTTTGAGCTGGTTCTTTGAATTAGGGTAATGGCTGGAGAAAATTCATATTTTGCCATCACAGGAATAAACTGTACTTTAAAATTTATTAAAAATCATATTTTATTATGTGAATTTGATGTCTGAAATGAACAAATTAGCTTTTGAACTGGTTCTTTGAATTATTCAAAAGACTCAAAACTCACAAGTTTTCCCTTTGAATCAGTTTGAGAAATCCTTTGATGAATGTTCTGAGTCAACTATTAAATGAACATCTGACTAACTTACCTATACATTGTGATTTGTAAACTAGTCATATCTAACTCGAATTAAACAAGAATTAAATGTATTTGATAAAGCCATTTTTTAATTTAAGGAAAGTTGAGAAAAACTTAAGCAGAAGAGCAGTAAATTAAGAAATTAAAAAACAGATACAAAAAAAAAAAAAAAACTCAAGATGGTGTTTAAGGGGAATAGTAGAGAGGAGAAGGTGAACAGACAAAATATATGAACTGAAATACTTGAACAGGAATTTAGCATGCTGGACAAAAGTAAACCCTTCCATTAACTAACCATGGCTCAATTGTGAACTTGCTCACCCCATTGAAACACTTTCACATTGTGCAAGGGACCGTTGTGTAAGACTCCTTTGGCCTTTTTAGGGAAAGAGGTGACAACTATAGGCTCGAAAACTAAGATTAATGCTTCCAAGTGTCTAAATACCAAACCCACACTCCATAAAGACCTCCCCTTCACTTAACTAACAGCCTTTCCTCCCTCTCTTGTTTTTGGCATGGCATTCACTCATTACTCAGGCTATGGGCAACTCCACCAATGTGCTAAAGGCAGTAACCCTGTTCAGCACTCGGTGTCTGTGGTGATGAGTACACAAGAAGAGCCAACAGCAGAGTAGTGCAGCATGTACCATAGAATATGCCATTATTTTACCTGTGAGTTCCTATCTTATTTCACCATAAAAATAATTGTTGTTTACGCTTCAATAAAAATATCTAAGATACAGTATTAAGCATAGTTACAAGTAGGGTGTACCAAATTTTAACTAACTTTATTTAACAAATTATTTTATTCCAGTATAAAAAAAATTGAAACACTTTGCAGTGCCATATGAATACCATGGTAATTATCCTTTACCATGGTATACAGTTTAACCATCTGATATCACCAACGCAAAATTAGATAAATTAAAAATAATAAATTATATTAGATATCAAATATATATACCAAATACATTTTAAATATGCACTACTGTCAAAACTTTGAGGTCACAGAGACTTAAGAAATGAGTACTTTTATTTAGAAAAGATTGATAGTTTGATCAAAAGTGACAGTAAAGGCATTTATGTTACAAAAGATTACTGTCAAATAAATGCTGTTCTTCTGAACTTACTATTTATCAAAGAATCCTGAAAAAATGTTATTTACCGTTTTCAAAATTGATTATAAGAAATGCTTCTTGAGCACCAAATCAGCATATTAGAATGATTTTTGAAGGATCATGTGCCTGAAAAATCAGCTTTGCCATCATCAATAAAAATAAATAAATAAGTAAAATATCCAAACATTACTGTTTTATTTACTGATCAAATAAATGCAGCATTGGTGAACATAAAATACTTTTTGAAAAAACATAAAAAAAAGGAAATGAAAAAAAAAAAACAGTTAACAGTTAAATAAGTTCCATAGCTAATATGCACCTGTAGATGTGAAAGGTGCCTGTAGGTGTGAGAAAACAAACAAACAAACAAACAAAAAAAACTCACACCAAGACTCAAATTCCAACTGAAATCTCTCTTCACTTCTAGATCATTTTCAAAGCACACACACACAATTCTATTTACACAGAGTTTACAAAGTGTCAGTGGGCACTTTTGTACTTTGGAAAGATATTAATGACAATGCAGTCCTCACTCATTGATAAGGTGGTAAGACCAGTAAAAAGAGCTTTCCCTTGTACCACAAGACAGATTGTCTCATTAGCTCTCAATAAGCCTGTGAAATGAATCTTATTTGCAACAAATATATGTCTCCTGAAGGGAAATCAAGCAGTGATTGGCTTCCCATTCCCCAAGAGAACTCTCCTTTCCTTGTAGATTATCATCATCAACGAAACAACTCTATGCAATGATCCTAAATGTAAAGCTCATTATAACAATACTATGTGAGTTTCGAGGTGACAACAAACTGAGACGAAAGGCTTCTAGCAAATTCTTTCAAGCAGGCATTTGGAGATTATTGTACACGCAGATTGCAGGGGCCAGATGGGGGTGGCTAGTTTAGGGAAGGCATTTTAATTCGGGGAATACCAGTGGAGCTCCAGTGACATAAGGGTTGAAGAAGCAGACTGCCGGTTGCCCAAGGATACAATATTTCCTTTGCCAAACAGCTCTGACTTTCATCGCTTTCACCCCAAATTCACCCAATAGATATTAAAGTCACTAGCTGGGTTTCCATCAGAAGTTACGAATTTAACTTGTGCGCAAAGTTGGAATAACACACAAAACATTTGCGAACAAGCACCGTTTCCATCCAAGGGGTCAAAGAGAACAAAATAATTCACCTACCAAAAAAAACACAAAAAACACCACTAACAAAACCATTAAAAAGTTCTGAATATATGCAGTTATTGCTTTTGGAGGTGGATGCTGCTGTTTGGGAATGCAGTCGTTTAACAGTTCTGGGAGGCAATTATACAGAAATACTTTGATGACAGACTTTGCCCAGGCATTTCCGAATGACCATATAACAACATTTCAGATGCTGTGGAAGATTGGTCCGCTGGTTAGTCAGGATTTACCGTCCCATAGCGCAAAGTCACATTACTTTTTTGATGCGCTTGGAGGAATTTATTCACAAACTACATTTCCATCTCCCATTATTCGCATTAACCCTTTTTCACACAAGTCAAAAACCACCTCAAGCGAGCGCAAAAATCGGTTTTGTGAATTAAGCCATTTTTATTCGAAATTCAGCATTTCCTTCACTCGATTCTGATGCGATACTTCAAAATGCACATAAAAACAGGGTGATGGAAGCCCAGCTACTGATTCTCCTCAAGCTACACAAGGGCATCTTTCCAAAAGTCACTGTCAATATCACATCAAGTGCTTAGATGAGTGTGTTGAGCTTAACTTTCTACAAAAACTTAATTACATACTATAACCTCCGAATTCTGATGTAAACGCCTTCGCTTAAATAATTACAGTTTAAAACAGTGCTGAAAACAAGAGTTCTTTGAACTTCTTTAGCTATTGTCAAAAGTAAACATGGACCAAAGAATAAACATTCACCCTCAAAGCATCTCCCATATGAAAGAGACAATAGCCCAAGGGGGATGCGTTTGAAGATGTTGTTCTTGAAAAGGTGTTTCTGTTGTATAATTCATGCCAGTCCGGTTTTGGTCTTTGGAGTGAGTGTTTGATGCTTGTTCACAGTGGTATAAATATTTATTGATGGTTTGCCAATCTCTTCGCTCATTAGTGAGCTCTCCTTGAGGCTAAGATGGGCTTCTCTATGGACTGGTCCATATGGACTAATTCACACTTGCCAACCAACTTTCAAAGAGAATAGATAGAGAAATTATCATGAAATTAAAGGTGACCTATTATGCAAAAATCACTTTTATAAGGTGTTTGAACACAGTTGTGTGGCCACAGTGTATGAAAACAACCAGCCTATAATGGTAAAAATCCACCCACTCACTTTTTTATAATCCCAATAAATCATAAACAGTCTCTCCAACAAGTGGTTACAGATTTCTCCCTAAACTGGTGTCATACTAGGGAAAAGTCCTGCCCATTTGTGATGATCTCTGCCCTTTTAGCATAGACCCCACCCTGAGTGAAAAGCATCACTAATGGTTAAAGAGTCAGACTTGTAACCCAAAGGTTGCCGGAAACCCAAATGCTGAGAGTCGGACTTGTAACCCAACTGCTCTCCGGACACCGCAGCAAAAATGGCTGCCCACTGTGTGTTCACGGTGCATCTTCACTACTCACTGTTGTCTGTGTGCACTTGGATGGGTTAAATGCAGAGCAGAAATTCCAAGTATGGGACACCATACTTGGCTACACGTCACATCACGTCGAAAGTGCAGTTCTTTTCCACAAGCTGTTTATAGTGACCATTTTAGAAAATAAGGCACCATAACAATATTATGATATTGGTCATTTGACTCGTGCTCTAATGTAATCTTCTGGATCAGTGTGATAGCTGTGTGAGCTAATATATATTTCACTACAGTTATTAACTCAAAATACACTGTGACTGGATCACTGAGTCAGTGAGAACTCCAGAAGGATCCTTTCAATCGGAGCACAAATCATTCTTTTAAGACTTCACAGTCTGTTTCTCACACAAAGAAATCATATGACTTCAAAAGACCTTGATATATCAACCTGATTTCATAAACTATTTCTATGTAATGTTTACACACGCATTTCAGTACATTTAGATGTATATGTTAAAATGTACAATATGAAAGAGACAACATATACTCAAAGAAATTAATGTATCGTTATACAATTATATATTTTTGGATATAGACATGGTCATTATGAATTGTTGTTATATAAAAAAGATCTACAAGAAGACAGAATTTTTATTTCTGGATAAACTTTCCCTTAATATTTATTGAAATGCAATGGAAATATATAAAAATGAATTAATTCTTCCCCTGGACACAAGTGCGAAAATTTGCAGCATGAAAGGCAAATTTTATATGGGTCAGTAGACTGCCTCAAAAAGCTGCTATGCGTCAAGCATATTTAAACATGCAGATTATTTGCAACATGTTGTTCTGCTGTGTTAATGGCAGTTTAGCCGTAACCCTTTAAAACATAAATATGCAAGAACATAATTTTGCCAGAATATGAGTGTGATTATGCTCTGTTATCTCCATGAGTCTCATTATCATCGTTCTGGGGATGAGAGCAGTGAAGGGGCAGCTGGGTGAGACAAAAAGCAGGGTGGCAGATCCGGCAACCTGGATCTAAGCCCCACAAAAGCAGCGGGACACTGCTCTCTCACTGGTGCCCTCTAAATACATGATACTGATTTACTGTGGAAGCAAGGAAAGGACAAACAGTGGGGAAGGAAAGAGCTACATGGCTGAACCAAGACCTAAAGTACTGAAATGTCCAATGGGAAATAAAGGTAACAGTTGTAAACACACAAATCTTTTCTAACAGACCATGAAACATGAGCCCAATCCAAAGATAATCACATGGTATCGGGTGCTGTCAGGCAATTACATGGACAAAAAAAAACTTAAATAACAAGAATTGCTTGACCAAATGTATTAGTTGACTGACCATGTTTTTAGGGCTTTTTCAGCCTTTTCTGATGAAACATGGTGCTTTGATGAAGAGCACTCAAATCTACAAATCTATGCTTCCAGTCACATATCAACAGGGCTTTTCAAAAGAGGCAACTGGGTCTTTGAAGTCAAACATGGCCTATGGCGAAGCCCAGCTATGTATCATATCATTCAATGTAAAAAAAAAAAAAAAAAAAAAAAAAAAAAAAAGAAATAAAGATAAACACACTTTTTTTTCTTCATCTTTTGCTGGAAATATTTTTCAAAGGATTTTGGTCACTTGTCAAATCAGCACGGTCATTTGGCCATCATAATTAAAAATGCTGTGCTTCATTATATAATTTATGAATATAGACAAAGCATGACTTTGATGGTTCATAGCTCCAGTTACTAAGCTGAATATTTAAATATGTAGACTCAAATCGCTTGTAAACAACTTTCTCATTGTAATAATGGAATCAAAAAGAATTATTAACTCATTTAAATCACCAACAATAGAATCAGTTCCAGACCTACAGTATTAAATTACAGTCTTTTATATTCGGTTTACAAAAGCAAAATCAGTGCTCAAGGACTAAAAACGACCCTGATATCTCAGATAAAGATTTGTCTGCACTGTCAAATCAAAGGAAGTCTTAACCCAGACCACCCCAAGAATGATTTCCACAGGGTAAAAATGAATTCATTCTTATGGGTTGTTCTACTTCAGAGCACTTTACAGATCAAAGGCTTTGCTGCAAACGCATGTAAACTCAGTTTAGCTGAGCTAATCGCTCTTTGCGTCACTTAGTTAAATCATCGCCTGTTTCGTGTCTTCAGAGGCGTGTTTTAATTGCATCATTTCTCCTGTAGCTGTGCTTTACAACACTCCCAGCTCTACCTCATTGATCTGTCCCTCTGATTGTTAGAAACGGTGAATGAAGACACTGGGGAAAGATGCCATTTTTAGGCCAAGCAGCAAAGCCTAAGGCAATGATGCATTCCAGGGAGCGGTTTGGCTTTTGAGACCCATGCAGGTTGTCCAGGTGGACGTTAAAAGGCGGGGAGATAAGAGGGAGGAGAATAAGAATTTTGAGACCCTATGCAAGGTTGTCCAGGGTGACGTTAAAAGGCGGGGCCTAATGATAAGAGATCGGACTCCCAACAAAGGGTTGACGACCGGGGGGAAATTGTAAGGTCACACTACACTGGGGTGCTCAAGCTTCCCCCCGGCCGCCGCCTGCATAAAATGGTGCTCATGCTCCGGGGTGCTACATGGCTTATTGATGCGTAAACCCTGATGCTAAGCGGAGAGCATACTTGCGTAAACACTTTTCACTTTTATGCTAAGCGGAGAGGCAGGCAAGCTGGACTTCTGCAACTCTCTGCAGACACAGTTGTTCCTTCCAGTCCATTTTGTAGGATGTCGATCAATATGGCTCCTTAAACTGCTTTAAAACACTCATAGATCTTATTTTGGGATTACTTTGAGAGCCTTTAAGGAACCAGACAAAAACGGCACTCTCTTTAAAGTCTGGGTTGTTCAAAGTGAGTTTTAGCTAAGGCAAAGTCAGACTAGAGGGGTTTTAAGAGAGACTTAAACATCTGCATCAAAAAGCAAACAGGTTATTCTGTCCATTTGTGCTGCAACTCTATTGTTTCCTCTTAAAATAGGCATACATCAAGGATGCTTCCTAACTACATTATTCAGTTAAACTTACAGCATAAATATAAGCCTTAGTAGCAACAGTAGCAGCAAGGAGATTAATGGGTCTCAACTTCTCAGTCCCGTAGTGCCGCTAATACAAAACTGCGTCGCTAAATTAGATGGAGGAACAACTGGCACTATTACTCAAAAAATAATTGCTCATTACATCATCAGAACTGTATCGCCCGCCAGGCAAAAATCATATTGACAGAAAGCCATTTGTGGTGGTGTGTTGATTTACCAAGTCTCTTGTCAGTGGATTTCATTTTAACACAGCTCATTCATATTATTAATGGCCATGAAATGGTCTTTGTAATTGTGCCTTCGATGTCTTTGTTTTACCTTCTCTTGTGAGCTCACTGGGGTTGTGCTCATGCCTAGCACGCTTGTATTGTGCCCTTCTCCATGCTTTATGTATCAGTGTCAGAAATTAATATTTTATTAAGGGGCAATATTTGCTTATAAGAATTTTTTTGGTCAAACTTTATTTTAAGTTCCAATTCTCACTATTAACTAACTATTAACAACTTTTGCCTCAATAAACTCCTAATTTGTTGCTTATTAATAGTTAGTAAGGTAGTTGTTAAGTTCACGGGGGAATAAAGGGATCTAAAATATGGTCATGCAGAATAAGACATTAATAACTGCTTTATAAGTACTAATAAACAGGCAATTCTAGTAATATGAATTATTAGTTAATAATGAGAATTGGTCCTTAAAATAAATAAAGTGCATTTTTTTCAATACAATTCTCATAACATTCTACGCTCACGAAGGCTGTATTTGTAATCAATCAATACATTAATATAAGTATTTATTTTTATTTTTTATTTTTTTGTAATTTATACCTGTGATGGCAAAGCAAACTTTTAATTAGCCATTACTCCAGTCTTCAGGATTCTTTGATTCTTTCAATGAACAGCATTTATTTGAAATTTATTTTTTGTATTATTATAAATGTCTTTACTGTCACTGTAAATCACGGTTTTCACAAATACATGCTTTGAGCACCAATTCATCATATTAGAATGATTTTTGCTGCTAACAATTTTGACATTACAGGAATAAGGTACATTTTAAAAAATATCCAAACAGAAAACTAATTATTTTATTTTAAATTGTAATAATATTTAAACAATATTAGATTTTTTACTGTATTTTTGATTGAATAAATGCAGGCTTGATGAGCTAAAAGAAAAACACACACACACACACAGTGTCCACTTATTCAAAAATTCTTCATTAATTATATGTAATATATTCTCTGAAAAATAATGTTACCAATAAACAAAAATAGCTGAAAATAATTGTATGCCCCTATATTTCAAATATCTGGGGCATTTTCAATACTGAAGAAATGCATTGCAAATTTTGAAGAAAATGATAGGTGTGTGCAACCATTTAATCACCTCATTAAGACGCACAGCAAAGGCACTCTAAAGTAATTAATTTCTCTTTTTTTAATGAGGATATTATGCATACTGCCTCGCCAAACAAAAACTGTGCCACTCATCTGCAGAGAGTTCTTGTGAAATTTTGGCCTTTGACAATAGTACCTCAACACAAATTTACATTTATTCATTTAGCAGATGAGTTATTCCATGAATGTAAAGAGCACACAATAAGTGCCATATTGTGGCTATGGGAGGCAGGAGGAAATGAACAGGCAAGATGTTATCGAGTGTCTCCTTCCAATAACAAATTGCTTGTGCACACATTTTATTTTTTCTCTCCATATTTGTGGCAAAGGTGGGCGAGGCGTGCCCCACGAGAGTGGGCTTCCTGGTGTCTACCATTTGCTCACTGATTACATTGGTGGGGGAGGGTAGGTGGAGAACAACAATCTGTGCACAAATCTCGGCACTGCCAAAAAACAAGACACCGGTGGAATTAAGTCTATTCACGTGCCCATCCGTCTCTTATCATCTCCCATCATACTCAGCAGGTGGCAGGTGGACATCTCTGGCAACAACGCTCAGAGACTAATGTCATCAATGGGGCTCTGCATGTTCTAAATCAAAGATGAAGCATTACATACACCTTGTTTCACTTGAAAGGTATAAAGATTGCAATTAACGAACACCTATAAATGACAAAACATTTTCACTGGAGTAAACAACAGGAAAAAATGGTATACAGAATGATATGTAGAACAACAGAAATAGACAGAATGACAGAATAAAGACATGACAGAATATGCAGAATAAGGAATTACATTTTGAATGATATATAGATATAAAATAGAATGATGTATAAAACAAGAAAAATAATTTTATTGTACATAAAATGACAGATAGATATATCATGTATGGATATACAGAACAAACATAGTCTAGGTAAAAGGCTTTATATAGACTTATATATAGAATGAAAAATAAAACGATAGAAAGAACATAGATAAATGGATACACACAACAATAGACAGACATTATGGATATGGTAAAAAAAAAACAGACAGAACAATAGAAATTCCAGATATTGTACAGACAGACAAAGCAATAGATATTCAATATACCATACAGACAAAAGGATAGATAGAATGATATAGATATTCTAGATATCATAGACAGAGAGAACGATACAGATATTTGAGATATCATACATAGACAGAACACTATATATATTTTAGATAACGTAGAAAGACAGAATGACAGATTTTCTAGATATCGTAAACAGACAGAAAAATATAAGTGTTCTAGATATCGTAGACAGACCGAAATATATAGGTATTCTAGATATCATAGACAGGCAGAATGATATACACTCACTGGCCAGTGGCCACTTTATTAGGAACACCTCACTAGTACCGGGTTGGACCCCCTTTTGCCTTCAGAACTGCCTTAATTCTTTGTGGCATAGATTCAACATGGTACTGGAAACATTCCTCAGAGATTTTGGTCCATACTGACATGATAGCATAACGGAGTTGCTGCAGATTTGTCGGCTGCACATCCATGATGCAAATTTCCCATTCCACCACATCCCAAAGCTGCTCTATTGGATTGAGATCTGGTGACTGTGAGGGCCATTTGAGTAAAGTGAACTCATTGTCATGTTCAAGAAACCAGTCTGAGATGATTTGAGCTTTGTGACATGGTGCATTATCCTGCTGGAAGTACAGTAGCCATCAGAAGATCGGTACACAGTAGGGATTGGACATGGTCAGCAACAATACTCAGGTAGGCATTTAAACAATGCTCAATTGGTACTAAGGGGCCCAAAGTGTGCCAAGAAAATATCCCCCACACCATTACACCACCAACACCAGCCTGAACCGTTGAGACAAGGCAGGATGGATCCATGCTTTCATTTTCTTTATGCCAAATTCTGACCCTACCATCTGAATGTCGCAGCAGAAATCGAGACTCATCAGGGCAGGCAACGTTTTCCCAATCTTCTATTGTCAAATTTTGGTGAGCCTGTGTGAATTGTAGCCTCCGTTTCCTGTTCTTAGCTTGACAGGAGTGACACCCGGTGTGGTTTTCTGCTGCTGTAGCCCATCTGCTTCAGGGTTCAACGTGTTGTGCGTTCAGAGATGGTATTCTGCATACCCTGGTTGTAACGAGTGGTTATTTGAGTTACTGTTGCCTTTCTATCATCTCCAACCAGTCTGCCCATTGTCCTCTGACATCAACAAGGCATTTTCGTCAACGCAACTGCCGCTCACTGGATATTTTCTCTTTTTTGGACCATTCTCTGTAAACCCTAGAGATGGTTGCGCGTGAAAATCCCAGTAGATCAGCAGTTTTTGAAATACTCAGACCAGCCCCTCTGGCACCAATAACCATTCCACACTCAAAGTCACTTAATTCCCCTTTCTTCCCCATTCTGATGCTCGGTTTGAACTTCAGCAAGTCGTCTTCACCACATCTAGATGCCTAAATGCACTGAGTTGCTGCCATGTGATTGACTGATTAGCAATTTGTGTTACCAAGCAATTGAATAGGTGTTAGGCCTGGGACGGTTACCGCATTACCGCAATACCGCGGTCACGTGACGCCTACCGCGGGTCTAAACCTGTAACCGTCATCACCGCACAAAAAAAAAAAAAAAAAAAAAAAAAAAAAAAAAAAAAAAACATTCGCCTGCGCATCTGATTGCCTTCGGCAGAATTCAAATGAGCCATTTTAATCTAGATTAATTCCAAGATTACAGTGAGATTAATCTAGATTAAAAAATGTATCTTTGCACCTCTAATAGGCTAATAGCATTCAATTTGTATTGACTATTAGGCCTAGAGTACCTGTGTAATGTCTTGTAGCCTATATATTGAATTTCATTTCATTTTACTAAAGCATAAAATACAGGCGGATGACTCATGAGAAAGCCAAAAAAGCAGGACCTCAGTTTTTAATTGCACGTGCTTATTCTGCTTAACACAATTCTCTCACGTGGTTGCGCAGCCGACAATTGCGCATTTAAGCTACTATTTCATCGAAACATGGCATTTATATGTATAATATATAAATATGTAGACATATAGGCTAAATTAATATAAATATTTAAAAATCTATAAATATTATTTATATTATATATTTTTACATATTTATATTAACTTAGCCTATATCTCGTGTGCGCTTTGGTCTCAGTGTGGTTCAAGGCTATAATTTAACGAATGCTATTTAATTTAACAAAGTGCCGCTGCTCACAATACCGTCATTGTTTTTTTAACTTATAAATATTATTTATATTTATCTTATTTATAAATATTATTTATATTTATCTTATTTATAAGTAAAAACAACCACAATATTGTGAGCAGCGACACTTTGTTAAATTAAATAGCATTCGTTAAATTATAGCCTTGAACCACACTGAGACCAAAGCGCACACGAGATATAGGCTAAGTTAATATAAATAGCCTATGTAAAAATATATAATATAAATAATATTTATATATATTATAGATTTTTAAATATTTATATTAATTTAGCCTATATGTCTACATATTTATATTACTCTAGGCTATATGCCTTCGTTAAATAGCCTTCATTAACCCCTGAGACAAAAAAGCGCACATATCTATATAAATATTAATATAGCTAAACATGTACAAATATGTAATATAAAATATGAATCATATTAAATATAATTCATATATTATATAAGTAATAAAAAAAACGAATCTGGCTGACTTACTTGGGAAAAAAAAAGAAAAAACATCTACTCCGACCCCCAATAGAATTCGTGTAGACACAGAGATCAGAAGGTATTTGCAGGAGGAAGCCCTGGATTCCCACGCAGACCCTCTTGTCTGGTGGCGGGACAATAGTGTCCGATTCCCTCTGCTTTCCAAAGTAGCCCGAAAATATATGACCATTTGCGCTACAAGCATTCCCTCAGAACGTGTGTTCAGTGCTGCAGGTAACGTCGTTACGTCTTTCAGGGCCTCCCTTAAACCTGACAAAGTGAACTTGTTAGTTTTTCTAGCAAAAAATATGAATGTTCTTATTCTAAATGTGAAATAATAAATGTTAAATAAACGTGTTCCTTATGCTCAATTGCTTAGCCTCTGTGCGCGCAAAAGTCGTTATAGTTTTAGTGATTGTTTGATGACGACGACTGTAGCCTAATCTGAAGGTAAAAATATGGAAAATAAACATGCAAATTTAATATCTATTACTGATCAATACGATAAATAAAAATGTGTTTGTTTGTCTTTATGATGCTCTATCTTCAGATCTTCAAATGAATTGCGATCAGATCTGATATCGCCCCCAAAAAATATATGTAGGCTAGGGTAACCTCGCCTATTATTTCGTTTTGCAGAATTTTTATTTCAGACATCATTCCATTTCTGTTCTAAATGTTCATGTTCTAAATTAAAAAAAAAAGTGAAATAAACCTGTTCCTTATATTCGTTTGCCTCCCGTGTGTGCGCGAAAGTGAAAGTCCATCGATCACGGTGGTTGGTTGGGAGGGGGGGGTATGCGGGATGCGGTTTACCGCAATACCGCGGGAATTTATTGCTTTTCAACAGCGGTAAGAAAAATTCTATACCGTCCCAGGCCTAATAGGTGTACTTAATAAAGTGGCCGGTGAGTGTAGATATTCTAGATATCGTAGACAGACAGATATTGTAGATGTTTTATATCAGAGGATATTTTCCATCTAAATTCAGGCTGACATTAATCTGCATCCATGAGTCTCTCGGATTGTCCATATTTGAGGATTGCATTGCCCCACTAAGCTCCTGTATTCCAGTGGGCTGTTAATCCCCCCGCCTCTGATGTATGAATAGTGGGTAATTTATTTAAACCAAGCTGGATCCAGTAGTTAAGCCAAAGTAACTAAGCAACAATGACTGAGCTGGGCTTTGAGGACACAGACTTCAGGAGCACATGGTTGGTGGTCTGGTGGAAACTAATGGGACCCTTTAAGTGCAGTCAGAGTCATGTGGTGCTGATTGAAAGTAGCAGGAAAGATGGTAAGGATTTGATGGAGGATAAAGCCACAGCACATGATACAAATGGCAGGAATGGGAAAAGATTCCACCCATTATCCTGCTCCAAAACTGGAATTATGCAACTGTCTTCACTACCACAATACTTTATTATGCTTATTCCAAGAAGCACTGTGCACTTTAGTGCAGAATTTTGCAATGGTTTGGCTGTACAGATTTGAGATTTCTTAGACTTGTTGAGACTTACTTGCGTCACAGCTTCATTCCACCAGCCTGGCACTTGCTCCAGCTGGCCTCCTCATGCTCCTGGCTAGCAGCATGTCTCCTGCCTGGCCACATGTGCAATGTCAGAACTGCAAACACAACTGCAGGGAGCCGAGTGGCCCAGCCAGGCTGTTCAGCCAAGACTGATCTTTGTACTATAAAGGCCTTCTGGCAAAGGACAGTCTTCTTGTTTATCCTAGTCTGACAGTACAGAAAAGCCCATCAGTCCAAGGAGGTCTGACAGCACAGAAAGTCGCAAAGGTCAAAATTTCCTGGTTAATCCCAGCTACCTCATCTGAATCAGGACAGAAATACCCAAAGATCAGGTTCTGTTTACAGACAAAAAACTGTCTAAAATGGTTTTAAACAAATATGTCTGTGGTTTTTGGTGTGAGAGGACAACACTGAACAGACTTTTTTTTTATTATTATGGACTGGTATTTTGGCCAGAGGCAACAGTTTGAATTAAAACGTCTTGATGGATTTGTTTCTTTCAATCAGGCAGCTTTTCACTTTACAAGACGTTAATTGATGGACTGGAGTTGTATGGATTATTGTGATGTTTTTATCAGCAGAACCCTCATTCTGACGGCACCCATTCACTGCAGAGGATCCATGGGTGAGCAAGTGATGTGATGCTGCTACATTTCTCCAAATCTCTTCTGATGAAGAAACAAAGGTAGTTTGTGTCAGTCAGAAAGAAAGACGGTGATCAGGTAGCGCTAGTATTTTTATTTCATTGCAAGTTTAGAATTTGTATCCTTAGGCCTGCAGCTCCTGAACCAGTAATAACTGTGATATTAATTATGGAATTCTCCAGACAACGTTACTCTTGAAATATATATATATGCAATATCCCTTGTGGCACTTAGACTTGGAATAAAGCCAGCTTTCACTTTCTATTTCACATAATACAAAAATTAATTTCTTCTTCTTGCTAAAAAGCAATTTCAAAATAACATAAGGAGTATTATGATGGAAACTGATATTATGATATACTGGGCACATATTCTGGAATTGTTAACATGCTAGACATAATTTCCTCATTACACCACGTAGGACTGCACTTCTGTCAGTATTAATACATGTCAATAAAGTTTTAAGCAGTCAAAGTTTTGAGTTTATTCCAGTACTGCTTCTGTACAATATGTATATCACATACCACTTGTAGACAGACATGTCATCATCCCTGACAACCATCCCATCAAGAAATTTCCTCTATTATAATTTTAAATTAATAAATTATTCCTCTGTCCAATTATGTAAATCCTTGATGTAACAGTTGTCAGCTCTTTACACATTTTCATATACATCTTCTGAATTCAAACTGAAGATTGCAAAAGCGGGCATTTTTCCAGTGAACCATCTCTATTTATTTTTTTGTAGTCGTATAGAAATTTATCAGCTGTGTCTCATTGTTCCAGTTCCCTGAGTGTCACAAAAAAAAAAAAAAGATATAATCCTGTAATATTAAATGTGTACTATATACATATGTATATTTAGTATATATGTTATGTAAACAGTTTTGAATGTCATTTTCTCAGCAAATACTGTTATTAATTGATAAGCATGTCATACAATATAATCTAATCTAATATATCCATCCATCCATTCCATCCAACTCTCATTCTTTTTCTTTCTTATTCAGTAACCCACTTTCACACACACACACACACACTCACACACACACACAAACACACAGCAGCCAACCTAAAAGCAAACTTTCATCACTGTAGTCTGGGAACCTTGGAGACGGCAAACATCTGATAGGGGGAGGCTCAGAGGAAGCGCACTGCAGTCTGTGAACCCCATTTGACAGAATTTCACAGAGCCAACCTCATACTCACCACTCCAGCTAAAAAAAAAAAAGACCATCTCCAAAAAGAACACACAAACCCTTCCTCAACCTCTCTAGGCTATTTAACCAAAATAAAACCCTTTACTTTGAAAAACAAAAGCGAAAACCGGAGTGTCATCAGAATATTAGAGAACAACAGTGATTCTGCAATCAGCAGGTTTATGCAGCATTAGATCTCTACAAGCAAATATTACTAGATTATGCAACTTCTATTAAAAATTACACAAAGATATCTTGAGTTCACAGAAGGTCACACTGTCCCCAGCTGTCTCAAAAACCAGACATGTGAAAGTGCAGGATGGTTTAGTCATGTGATGCATATTGTACCAATAGACATCTATGTATTGTGCCTGTTACAGTATGTGCTGTTCACTTTCACACTGTTGCTAAAGATATTTAGTTTGGACACTCTTCATTTTACAGTCCTAAAAAGATGACAGAAAAAATACTCACAATTGCTGTTCTGCAGCAAAACAATGATGAGATATTTCCGTAAATAAAATGATCCTGCCAGAAGAATTGCATAAAAACTTATTATGTCTGTTCTGTCCTGTCTGCATAATCTCAGTGAGCTTTTATGAGGTTTTACACATGCACAGTAAGGTGAATTTAATGTTTTCCAACGTTTCAGTGTGGATGAGAAACTTTAGTATTAACTTTGGTAGCAACTTCAGCATCCCACTAAAATAACTAAAGTTTCCTTTTGCTTGAAGTATTAGGTAAACGTTATAGATTTGCATTTGTAGATAAACTACACGTCTCTTGCATACTGTGCAACCCAGAAACTGCAAGAGAAATGCCATCTGGATAGATGATGATAGACGTTAAAAAAAAAAAGAGAGAAATATTTGGGATTACATTATGCTGGTAAGCAGATCAAGCTCACCTAACTTAAACTAATCCTTCAATATAACGGAGAGAAAGAAATGTTACTGTCACCACATTCCACGTGAGGAGGAGATTACAACAGCACAGGCATGTTTGTCACTGACTCGTTGATTATTATTTCACTTCATTTCTTTACATCCATACACACAAATGGTTTCATTCTTTTATCCCCTAGGATTATTTTAAAGAAAAAAGGTTCATTCTAGCTTTATAGGAACAATAGCTTGTGCTATTACATACATTAGTATTGTGAAATATTATTACAATTTAAAATAACTTTTCTATTTTAATATATTTTAAAATTGAATTTATTCCTGCAAAGCTGATTTTTTAGCAGGCATTACTCAGCATCAGTATCACATGATCTTTAAGAAATCATTCTAATATGCTAATTTGGCACTCAAGAAAAAATATTATCAATGTCAAAAAAACCTATGATGCTTAAAATTTTTTGGTGGAAATGGTGATCATTTTTTAGGGTTCTTTGATGAATATAAAGTTATTTTTACTTTTTACATCCATTCTACTCCTACAGTATTTGTAGAATTGTGTCTCTTGATTTTCTATAACTGTTTTTTTTTTTTTTTTTTTTTTTTTTTTTTTTAAATGCTTTTAATATGTTGCATTAAACTGTCTGTACAACAGCTTAAGGCAAACCATAAATAGCTAATAATAAGACACATATAAAAACAATGACCATCACACTGACAAACTGGGAATGACTACACTATTACACTTACAATCCTTTCTACTAACATGAACAACCTGTCAAACTAAAACTCAAGAGCTCAGATGCCTCAAAATTGGATCCTCCATCTCAAATATTCCCAAAACCCTAGTTACTTACTCCGTGGTGGTCAAGCATTAAGGTAAATTGGCAGTCTCTACACAACTAATCCTGTTATCTCTAAAGATAAAGCATTCCCCTTGATTAATTATCCCTCATTGAATTATGATAAACCCAAAGAGCTGCTCAGCCCATATGTCCCTGATGAACCAGAGGAGATCATTAAAAATGATGACAAGGGCCTTAAAGGACAGACGAAAAAGTGAATTCTAAAATAAACATCTACAGCTCCTTATAAAAGAAACTTTTCACATTTCAATTAAACACCAATCCTTGATGTTTATGCAGCTCTTGGGTTAATTCTGTGGTTGTGGAAACTGGCTTAGGTTGTCTGCTTCAACAACATCCGATGTTTAAGGATGCATGACATAGATTGGAAAGCCTGTTTAAAGTGCCTGAGCACAGATCAGAAGGCCAAAGTTGGCGTATTGGGCTCAGCTGAGACAGCTAAGGAGATCACATCTTGAAGATGGGTTCAAGGACCTGTGGGCCAAGGATAGTAAGGCAAACAGGATTGGCCAATGCAGCCAGGCAGTCAGCAATTGGATCAGATCAGGGAAACCATGTCTGGTAAACTGGAGCGACAGACAAACATCTGTCACGTGTCGACATTTCGCCTTTTCTTTTGTTCTGCGGTCCACTTGAGATATCTAACAGAAAGCAAATATTACGGAGCAGAGGGGGGTCTCTACAACACTTTTTATTCACACTTCACCGCCTCAACCCTCCCCCACCTTCCCTTTCTCCTTATTTCATAGGCGATAACACATTACGACAGGCTGTGCATCCATAATTGGAGCGGAAAGAGAAGGAATAGGAGTTTGACACTTAATTTGACCTGTTTTGTATTTCCCTCATATCGTCAGAATCTGCATAGCTTTCATTATGGATCTATTCAGGGCTTGTAGATGAGATCATCACGGCTCGCGAGCTGCCAGTTAAGGTGACCAACACTGAGAGAATGCTACTGTATACCTATATATCCTTTGGAGCATGTTCACTCACTAGCTGGATGTCTAGTTAATTCTGGGTTTCATGGATATATTTTTAAGCTGAAACTCACAGTGCTGGCTCTACCAAACTAGCTCTGTCAAGACCCCTCATCTAGAAGAGCTTTTTTCTGCTCATGCAGGTCAGTCACAGAGTCATTGGGTCGCCACTAGTGATGGAACACATTATAACAGGAAATTACAACAATGGCAGTGGTCACAAAAACAGATAAACATAGATAATTCTTGATTTTCAATCCATTAAACACAATAGAAAGAGAAACATAATGGAAAAATCAGGGATGTAAAATCTCACTGTAAAACCAAATACTGCCTTTACCTAATTATTTAAGTAATCATGACTAAACAGGGGTGTCCCCGACTAAGGATTTTCATAGTCGAACCGGAATTTTCGATTTTTTGACTGATAGTCGAA
The DNA here is from genome assembly GCF_018340385.1 of Cyprinus carpio. Classification (NCBI taxonomy): domain Eukaryota; kingdom Metazoa; phylum Chordata; class Actinopteri; order Cypriniformes; family Cyprinidae; genus Cyprinus; species Cyprinus carpio. Next base: position 21,795,343 of record NC_056577.1, on the reverse strand, counting down.
TCATATGTTTGGGGGCAGGGCAAAATACATTGAGTCAAGACAGACATTCGACAGTCATAATTACAACGTTACACGTGGTGAGCTATCATTAAATTGCTAGGAGCATTTTCTGGTGTGCGCACTCATTGTTCTGACGTAAACACGGAAAATGTGTAACAAACACCTCGCAGATACAAACGGGGTAAATAATGTTTTATGTTTTGATTAAAAGATAGTTAACACTAAACATCAGCGAAGCTAGTAGTAGTGCTTTCATTATAATGTTAGTGTCAGGGTTCTAAGAAGGAGGACCCAATTGCAGTGAGTTAGTGAGTTTTACAATGGTTTATTGACAAAACAGACTGATACAAGAGGGTAGTGAAGTGCACAAATACCACAACAGGAACACAGTAAACAGGAACAGCTAGGGAAGGCCACTGGGTCAGCTTCAGGAAATTCACAGAATACATTGGCAACAGAGGGGGCGGCAAGACCAGGCTGATGGAGAAGACCACACAAGGCACCACAGAGCAGAGCTCATACATTTGGTGACCGCCGACTCTGAAGCTGACCAAGTGCCAGGCAGGTAGAACCAGGGCAGGACACACGGGAACAGGTCAGGAACTCCAAAGACCAGACAGGACAAAGCTCCACAGAAACAAATTAAACCCAAGATAAGGGAAAATATAAACCAATGAACTAATAAAGAGTAAAGTAACAATAAGAAATAATTACAAATTTAACAAACTTAAAAAATATCAAACAAAACCAAGAATCAGGACTAGAAAAACTAAATAAATATTACAAGTAAAAGCAAGAACAAACAGATTACTAACCTAAGGAGCAAGACAAGAACATGGAACTACAAGGACTAGACAAAACAAGTGCACAAGACCAACCAGACAGGGAGACACGGGCACATATTCAGCCACCTCCACAGACAGCTACAAAGACGGTGACACAGGGTGTGAAAATGACCACGAACCAGCAAACACAAAAGGGTAAGGAGCACTATAAATAGGGAGGAAAACACATGAGGAACAGGTGAGAACAATTAGACTAACAAGGCTAACAAGAGGGTGACGTAGAAAGGAAACAAGGAGGAGGGACTAAGGGAGCACATGGCCGAGAAAACAAATTAACAAGGCCATGTGCTGACACAAGACAAACAAGAAACAAGACACAAAACCCAGTGACAGTGCAAAACCCTGACAGTTAGCCTTTATGACAGTAGTTATTAATGTTCTGCATTTCTATTTTGAGCTAAGCGCACTGAAGATGACCAGTAGAGTGATGCATTTGATAGCAAATTTTTAATCAATGGGATTAAACTCATCATTTCATATAGAATACGCTTTGTTATCTATACAATATAAGGTTAATATTAGGACTTATAGGCTATCTGCAAAAAGGGCCCGAATGCACATGAACGTATATACGCGCCTCTGATTAAACTCATTTTGTGGACGCGTTCTTCACGCAACAATGTGCAGAAACACTGCAGCTTAACTCTAAAAATTCCCAGCATTTTCTTATAATGGTGTTCTCATTATAATGGTATGTGTATGACAGTCATAGTTATTAATATTCTGCATTATCGTTTGTCCTGAAGAGATAATCACCGTAGTACTACAATGAAGCACTTGACTCAACCAAATGCACCTTATAGGCCTATCAGGTAAATAATATATCCACGATATAAACCGGCTGAAATGTTTTGAAATCACTTGCACCCTACCTTATCGAAAAAATCCAGTCTCTGCCTGTGTCAGTTTGCCAACTGGACCCATAAATCAAAAACCTAAAATTCATTTAACTTATTTACCTAAAAAAAAAAAAATACGTAAATTTAAAATTTCAAGTGTTGTGAACTCAAAATCCTAATTTATTAAGACGGCTCACTCTGGTCTTTATTTGATGTGATTGGCTGAGCCCGCAATTATACCTGGCAACAAAGGGAACTAATGACTGATTGGTAGATAATAACAAAAGACGAGTCTCTCTTCATGGTGCTGATTTATTTGATTTTTAAGAATGGAATATGTTTGTTCTTAACGGTTTGCTTATTTATTAAGATAATCGCAGCCAGTGCTCACGCTAGGCTACCAATGTTTCCCAATATAACAATTAATTAAAAACATTTTCCTGTGGTATAATAATTGCGATATTGACTTATTTTTTTACATTTCATTTGTAAGATCTAAAAATAATCTTCTAAAACTCCATTTCCTGGTGAAACCTAGCTATTTCTTATTTTATTTGAGACTTAAACTGTAAACATATTTGCTTTAATCTTAACCATAAGTTAATCATGTTACAAAAATAAATATGGCTGCTATTGCTGAGACCAGTTAGCTATGTTTCCCAGTCTGTGAACATTACCATCTTTTCACTCATCATAACAGCGAGAACTAGCTATTATTAACTAGATGTAGTTGATCTACCTTCCAGTATGTTTATAATTGTCAATTAAATCCAGATACATTTATTTTTCTGGTTTAGGTGTATTTTGCTAGCATTTGATCAACATTGTTTATTCTTAGAATTTTCATTGATGTTTTCATTGACTTTCTTGATGTGCCACTGGGGATTTTATTCAAGGACAGTGTTCTTGAACCACCCAACATCCTGCATTTGACTTCCTTCATTGCGATAATTGGCCAAGTGGTAATGGACAACATGCCTCCAATAAGTGATGTGTTTAGTTTTTGGCCTCATTTATACATTAGACTTTAATTACCCAAAATCACTGTTTGTAAATTGCACAGAGGTCTACCATTGATGTACTGCACTAGTTAATATTACAAGTTTTGTTACCATCTGTACAGCGTGGTTGTAAACTAATGTGAACAACTAATCAAGTGAACTTTAAATTTTAAGTAGTGTACAAGAGCAAAAAGGGAACTTAAAAACAAAACACAATAAAACTAAGCAAAGACAAAAAAACTTAGTATACAACTATCAGCCATTCAGCAATCAGTTGTCGGCAACAAAGCAACTACAGTAAAGGCACAATATGTACGATTTTTTTTTATTAAAATAGGCAAAAAAAGTGTTATATATTTTGCTGACTTGTGTACTTACATTATCCCAAATGTTTAGAAGAATGTTTAAATCCAGAGAAATAAGCAATTATAACTAGTGACACGGACCGTGTCCATAGTTTCATTGTGTCGCCTGCCAAATGACATCACACACCCTTGATTTCCAGTTTTGTTTTGTAGAAAACATATGGAAACACCAAAGACGCTTTAAAATGTTATGTGTTTTATTAGACAGGTGACGACCAGTATGATAAAACAGTTCTGCTTTACACATACTCATGACCGGAAGGAGCGGTCGACTGTGGCATAATAAAAGCTCCACTGCTTCCGAGCTGTATGTCGCACTTGTTCAGCGGCCTCGTTTCGCTTCGACGGCTTTCAGGCTCACCCTGCTTCATTCTACTACGTTAATAAATCATTAGCTCAACCATGAACATGATTTCTGCCCGAGTACCGTCGGATTGCGATGAAGATGACAACTCCCATGATTCCACACTCAGTCACGGTGTCATCGAACTACGCCTTTGTTTTGAATACGCGCCCTCTAGCAGCGAAAACTTACATATTGTGCCTTTAAACAAAAGCAAAGCAAAGTCCAAAAAACACACACACACACACAGAAAAAAATCTGCACAAAATGAACACAAAAAGAGTGAAACGTCAAAGTTAGTGTATTTTCTGCTGGCAGTGCCAGTTGTATGCCAGCTGCAGTTGGCTGTTGGTTGGTTGGGGGGTATAACATTGAGACAGCTTGTGAAGTCCCATGTAATGGCATTTCCACAGTGAGACAAATGTCACTCCAGCATGTTCCTGTGAGCCCCACAAGCTGTAATGGCTGTCTACTCATCCCACAAAACCCTTCACATCTCCATCCACCTCTAAAAACCCCCACATATCTCATAAAATTTTGACAGCAGTGACACCATAGAAAGTGAGATGCTGAGGTCACAAGGAAGCTTGGGAGGCACATAGGAAGCTATCAGGCTGCCAACCTCATCCACATGCAACAATCTGCTCAGCACACAATATGACCCTAGAGAGAAGACTGCCAACCTAATCCAAGACACATAGCTCTACTACATTCTCTTTACACCAGACTGCACTAACTACAGCCAGACAAAGATTTACATTTTGACCAAGACATCTGAAGTGTTGTTTATAATTTACAAACTGGGACAGAAATATTCACCAAGCTCAAATACTCTAAATCAAATCATCAGGGATAGTTCAACCAAAAACTACAATTTAAATTTATGCGGCAATTTGTACCTGTTCTTTCTATCTTCTTTGGAACACTAAAAGAAGACATTAAAAAAATAAAATAATTAATAATAATAATAATAATAACAACTATTATTATTATAAAAAATGGGCTCAATAATGACACTAAGTTTGAAATATTGACACTGTTATTTAACTGAATTTTATCAACATTTAAATTACTTGAGCTGAATAAATTACACTATTGTCTTCTTTAAAGGTGATCATAGCTAAAATTAACTTCTTTCATAAATTGATTAACTTAGCAACATTGACAAGTATTGAACCGACCTAAAATAACATTGAACTAAGCTGAGCTGAATAATGATATTAATATATTCTTTAGAACTGCTTTACATCTGAAATTGAATGTTTTTCATAATTGATTAATTTTACAAAATAAAACCTACCTGGTCTCATGGGTGCACTTTTTAGCGAGACGCAAAAATACGTACCAATAAGAAGGCCTATATATCACTGCAGTTTCAAAAATAATTGAGGTAGTAAAACTCAGACACCTTTTATTCCTTTTCACACAAATTTACAGAGTTTCAATTAATAAAGCTTAATTTTCGCACAATTACTTGAGGAATATCATGGTATGACTTCAAAACAATATTAATATGCTGGGAGATTTGAAAATTGATGCTTTTGAATGTTAGCATCGCACATATCCAGCTTCATATCTTTGGGTTTTCATATGCGGTAGGTTTGTTCGGTAGCTCATGGAGTACGAAGACGTACGTCCGGTTCGAATCCTGTGTAACCATAGTTCAACAAAGTAGTTCAAATCTGCATATAAGGAAGTTCAAATAGCACGGTTGCATCAACAAATGCATTTTTATATCAGTTTTGCATTCGTTAACACTATCGGGTCGGTTTAGGGTTGGGTTTGGTGTAGTGCATATTTCCAACATGATAGAGCATTAACTTTTAGCGACAGTCCCCGGATATTTGAATTCTGGACCGCCACAATACATACCAGAAGCAACATAATAAAAACACAGCAATATGTACCTATTTCAACTAAATAAAAACGTGCCGGGTTCACAAATTGAACCACTGTTTTAGCGCCACTCAGTGGACATTTCTCTTTGAAACTATGGCGAAACGTACAGTAAGGTATGTAAAAATGGTGTTGCACAAAAAGTGCACAGAGGTACGTATTTTTATGAGACCAGGTTGAAAATAACAGTTATTTTCCACTATATAGAACTGTTATAAATAAAGATGACTTAACATGAGGATAATAATTTTCATTTTTGGATGAACTACCAATTTAACTGGACTAGCCTGGAAAATCTTTTTATTTTAGCAATATTATGAGCGAAAGAAGCTAAATTTATGATACCATTTTATTGTAAAATTTTTTTTGAGGTGTTTTAAATTGAGCTGTATGACATTAAAGTACACTGAAACTGTGCTTACATACCTATTACCCACATTGTAAGTAGCTGCCAGAGGCATTACAAAGATGACCACCAAGTAAACTTACTTGCTTTTGACGGACTTGGTGCACAGAATTACTTCAATATGAAACAGTAATGAAATGTATTGTTTACAACACAATTCACAATTCAGCTAATCACCTAAGGTGATTAGGTTTAATCAAACTACCTCAAAAAGGCACCACATATTTTCCAGGATTACGGTACGAATCCCAGAGAACTTTGGCCAAATGTGTATAAAGGCCTCCACTTGACCGTGTGTACACTGGCATGTAAATTAGCAACAAAGGTAAGAGGCTTTAGAGCTGGTCTTTCTTTGCTGTAGCTTCTTTGTACTAGACCTTTCATAAAGAGAAACACTCAACCTTTAATGTAGAGACTTCTTTAAACATGATCCAGACTTAATTAAAAGATCCACCGCTCTGAGTCTGTTCAGTGTATAACTGCAGTTGTTTTCTTGTCATTCTTCTTACTCCGGCTTTTGAGAATATACTCCCCATACAGACTAAAGTACTCACTGAAATAACACTGTCTCTCATTTGCAACTCATTCCTCATGGATTCTAATAATTTGCTGTCCTGTTGCCCACGGCTAATGAGACCTAATGTTGTTGTGTCTGTGTGTGTGTGTGTGTGTATTAGGATGCAGGAGGAACTGCACCGCTTCGGTCTTTGAATAATCACCCTCAGTGGAGCAACAAAAGGCTGTAACTCTTCTGGAAAAACAAATAGGGCTCATCAAAAACCACACAGAAAACTTCTAAGGCACGGGGTAATGTGAATAGATAAATTGTCAAAGGATAAGGAAAGAATATGCAATGCCTCATAAAGCCTGCTTAGCTGAAGTCATTGGCAAGTATTAATCTCAGACTCAGAAATCTGTTCATGTTGGGTCACAAGCACTTTGAGTAGAAAATGCTTTTTAAGGAGAAAATAAAAGTTTTTATTTGGGTTTCAAAAAGAACTGATGCACAAAAAGCCTGCTAATTTATAAGACGGTTGCAGCCTCACATAAGAGTTAAACTGGCTCAAACGATTGTGACCTTTTTCCACAAGCACCCAAAGCTACAGATATCAGTTATCTATAATGAGAAAGCCTGGCCATAAATCTAGGGCTTCACAGGCTAAATTGGTGTGCAGTGGTGCAACAATGGAAACTCAGTGGGTGATACACAGATAGAGAACCAAGCATACTGCACATCATAGTCCCCCCATCCCCGGCTGTTTTTCAAATGTACATAACAGATTTTCAATAAAACATTCAAGTCTCCCAGTCATTGACTTTTAATAAAACTGTGTGATTTACAATCCCCTGGTGTTAAAAATTTTGATAAAACCAGATCAAAAAAAATGGTCAGGTCAAATTTACCTACTATATAATGCCTGTATTTTCGTTCTGTCATTTTTGCGGCACTTTAGTTTTAACATTGTACATTGATAGACAACGCCTTTCACTCACTGAATTAGCGGTTATCAGTTTCATAAATAAAGTCACAATGAGTAAAAGAAGGCGATTTATGGATGCCGAAGAGGTATTAGAAGCACTGAATGATAAGTTATGCGTCCTGGGACTCAGCATCTGATGGCTCTTCTGACAGAGATCCAGATATCATATTTAGATGTTTTAGCCTACTAAGATGTTCAAACTTTGGATTCATTAGGCTATTTTTATTTTTGTTTTGCCATTTCGATTGTTTATTGTTCACTGCTGTTGCTATTTATTCTAGTCTGCCCGTTTTCTATTATGTAAAAAAAAAAAAAAAAAAAAAAAAAAAAAATTATATATATATATATATATTACCTGAAGCTTATCGGTGTTGTTCTCTTATTCAAATTATAAATTACATAACTAAACAAACTATTAATTAATTAGGTGAAGCTGAATCATAATTGCTCATTATTGTCTATAGGCTATTTTAGTAATTTAAATAACATTAGTTATCTTAATATATTGATTAAATGACATTTTATTATAATTTTTCACCACCCAAATATGTTACTTCCTTCTAATTATCATTGTCAGTTCATGAAAATTTAACTCATAATAAAAAATACTAAAAAATAAAACAACAGCACAAAAATAAAAAAAGCCTTGAACATAAAACAACAGGACAAAAATATAGTTTATGACTAGACATAATCATTTCATGACTCTAGAGACTTCTTTGTGAAGACAGTGGAATAATACAGTGAAATAATATGTTATTTTAGCCATATCAAAACAGTAGTCATGTGCAAGGGTAAACTTTACCCACTGGCGGTTCTAGTGTTGAATCAGGATACCCCTCATTTTCTACTGAAGATTCAGATGAACTTGATGATCTTGATGATCCATACTGATATCATTATCAATGTTCTATCAACTTATTGTAATGCTATGACAGTCCATAATGATGTGTTCATTTGTGATTCTTTGTGAATAATTCATTCAAAAGAATCAAATCAAAGTTATCTGTTCATGAAACAAACTACACTGAATGGCTATAAAAATATGGCAGAAATAGTATGCTATCCAAAGTAATTATTTCATTAAAAGAATCAGCTCACAACAGTCATTTGCTAGTTATTTAGACTTTTCCAATCCCACTTTTCTATACAAGCTTTTTTTTTTTTTTTTTTTTTGAGAATTCAAATGAAAATAACTTTGTGGTGAACAGAAAGCTAGCAATATTCTGGCATCCTGTTTCATAGTTTAAACACTTAAAGAAGAATGTCTAAAATTGACCTCTATTACACATAACAAAGCATAATTTTGTCTTTCCCAATGGTCTAATTTTTTTTAGGACAAAATGTTAAAAATGTGCTATTTTCCAATACAATTACTGTTTGATCATCATGAGAACTTTATGAGAGAGAATGGTTTATCACATAATTTCACAATTATCCACATAGTAACAAAAGTGCTGACCACACCATTGGAGAAAACATTCAAATAATGAAATACAAAATATGTAGAAATAAGTCTGATAGTCCTTAATGCCTTTACAGATTCACTGCTCTCCAAATAAAGGTATTTTAGTTAGACATCTTAAGTGAAACAATGTTACAAAAATTATTCCTCACCCCCAAGTCATCCTCTGGTGTATCATTAGTTTTTTTTTTTTTTCATTATCATTATCCTTTCTCGGCTTAGTCATGCAAAAAAAATATATTGCAGAGTTGCTGTACTTTATTAATGTGCCATAACAGAACATGAAATTGAAAGTTGCTGCCCTCGGGAGTAAATGGTGAGGGCTAAACGGTGCTAAAAAGCTCCTCTATCGCAACTGGCATAAAAACTGTGCTTTGCTAACCATGCTAACACTTCTCTGATCTAGCCGAAGGCATGGACTTTATTAATGTCTGTTAATGATCTGCAACAAACTTTTAACCAGAGGCTTGAACCTCAGTGGCACCAGTCAGTGCAGAGAGAGTCATTGAGTATCCATTATGAATGAGGACATCCTGACTTTGGGAATTTGGGGGGCTGTACAGGACATGTCTCATGAGAAACATTTACCAGGATGTGCACTGGAGGGAGAACACAGCATCACCTTCTGTTCTGTTCTATACAGGCATCTCAGAGCCAAAAACACATCCGATCTGCCACTGCTTACTTTCAAGACGCAGTTTAAATGTGCTCCTCAAGCAATGCAGAGTTAATTATTCCAGCCTTCCTCACATGATGTTTCACTATGCACACAAACAAACAGAAAAACTCTCACACACCTACTGTATGCAGCTATGACACAACACAGCTATGACAGATACATGGAAAGATAAGTAGACAAAATAACAGACCTCACAAATGAAAAGCAGACAGGACAGTCAGATCATAAAAAAAACAGAAAACAATCAAAAACAAAAAAACATATGGTAAGAACAAACAGACAGAACAAACATACTTAAGACAGTCACAGAGAACGAACAGACAGACAGATAGACAAAGCAAACAAACAAACAAACAAACAAACAACACAGACAGAGAGACAAAACAAACAGAATGACTAAAAAAAATGGCGTTTTTTCACTGCATGGTACGACTCGGCTCGGCATGGCTCACGTTTCCACTGCAGTTTAGTATCGCTTTAGAGTGGGTAGGATTATACACATGTCGAAAAAAAACTTTGTCATTCCGCGTCGCCCCGTCAAGCTCTCAATGGATTCGCTTCTCTGCTATCAACAAGAGGAATGTCTGTACTTCCGCAACAGACAAATAAAATTTTTTGGTTGTTAAAAAAAGGTGCGCTCATTCAGAATAGTTGCGTTCGATCCTACGCTGGCTATGCTGATTTACATCTAGCAGTTCTTTTGTTTGTGTTGCAAGTTCAGTGACGCAGGTAGCGACGATTCTCTCTCCGGCCAATCCATGATCTGCAGGGTTTACACATCACATTTTGGTAATGGTACGGTTCACTTGGAACCTCAACAGAGATGGTACTAAAAAAAGTACCAGGTACCACATACTGTACCCAGTGGAAAACCCCCAAAAAACAACCGTACCGAGCTGTACCATGCAGTGGAAAAGCGCCAAACAGGGAACAGCAGATAAACAGATAGACAGGCAAACATAAACAGACAGACCAAACAAATGAATGGTAGACAGACAGCCAGACAGACAGACAGAGTGAACAAACAACAGAGACAAGAGACAAAGTGAACAAACAGTAGACAGATAGAAAAAACAAACAAATGTCAGACAATAACAGAGAGCGAACAAACAGTGGACAGACAGAACAAACAATTGAAAGACAGACAGATTCAATGAATTATAGAATAAAGGATAGAACAACGAAAATACAAAATGAGAGTGAACAATCTGTGAAACAAACAACAGACAAACCACAAATGAAAAAGTGAAAGGAAGACAGACTGAAAAAATGATGGAATTACAGATACAGTCGTGGCCAAAAGTTTTGAGAATTACATAAATATTAGTTTTCAAAAAGTTTGCTGCTAAACTGCTTTTAGATCTTTGTTTTCAGTTGTTTCTGTGATGTACTGAAATATAATTACAAGCACTTCATAAGTTTCAAAGGCTTTTATCAACAATTACATGACATTTATGCAAAGAGTCAGTATTTGCAGTGTTGGCCCTTCTTTTTCAGGACCTCTGCAATCCGACTGGGCATGCTCTCAATCAACTTCTGGGCAAAAATCCTGACTGATAGCAACCCATTCTTTCATAATAACTTCTTGGAGTTTGTCAGAATTAGTGGGTTTTTGTTTGTCCACCCGCCTCTTGAGGATTGACCACAAGTTCACAATGGGATTAAGATCTGGGGAGTTTCCAGGCCATGGACCCAAAATTTCAACATTCTGGTCCCCGAGCCACTTAGTTAGTTATCACTTTTGCCTTATGGCACGGTGCTCCATCGTGCTGGAAAATGCATTGTTCTTCACCAAACTGTTGTTGGGGTTGTTGGAAGAAGTTGCTGTTGGAGGGTGTTTTGGTACCATTCTTTATTCATGGCTGTGTTTTTGGGCAGAATTGTGAGTGAGCCCACTCCCTTGGATGAGAAGCAACCCCACACATGAATGGTGTCAGGATGCTTTACTGTTGGCATGACACAGGACTGATGGTAGCGCTCACCTTTTCTTCTCCGGACAAGCCTTTTTCCAGATGCCCCAAACAATCGGAAAGGGGCTTCATCGGAGAATATGACTTTGCAGTCCATTCACTATACTTTCTGCAGAAGATCAATCTGTCCCTGATGTTTTTTTTGGAGAGAAGTGGCTTCTTTGCTGCCCTTCTTGACACCAGCCCATCTTCCAAAAGTCTTCGCCTCACTGTGCGTGCAGACGCGCTCACACCTGCCTGCTGCCATTCCTGAGCAAGCTCTGCACTGGTGGCACTCCGATCCCGCAGCTGAATCCTCTTTAGGAGACGATCCTGGTGCTTGCTGGACTTTCTTGGACGCCCTGAAGCCTTCTTTACAAGAATTTAACCTCTTTCCTTGAAGTTCTTGATGAACCTATAAATTGTTGATTTAGGTGCAATCTCAGTAGCCACAATATCCTTGCCTGTGAAGCCATTTTTATACGCAATGATGGCTGGACGCGTTTCTTTGCAGGTCACCATGGTTAACAATGGAAGAACAACAATGATTTCAAGCATCACCCTCCTTTTAACATGTCAAGTCTGCCATTCTAACCCAATCAGCCTGACATGATGATCTCCAGCCTTGTGCTCGTCAACATTCTCACCTGAGTTAACAAGATGATTACTGAAATGATCTCAGCAGGTCCTTTAATGACAGCAATGAAATGCAGTGGAAAGGTTTTTTTTGGGATTAAGGTAATTTTCATGGCAAAGAAGGACTATGCAATTCATCTGATCACTCTTCATAACATTCTGGAGTATATGCAAATTGCTATTACAAAAACAAAAAAAAAAACTAATACAAATTCCAAAATTAATATAACAATTAAAAACATTACCCATGACTGTATACAGGTAGATAGAACAACAGAATGAATGACAGACAGATGAAAATGACAGTGAACAATTGGTTGATCAAACAACAGACAGCAAGAAATAACAACAAAGAGAATGAAAGACAGAACAAACAAAGTAGCAAGCAATACAAAGATAGACAGACAGGCAGCAAAGAAATGACTTTGCCAATTTAAAACTAAACTCAAATCCTCAATGTCACACTGATCACATGCAGACACACAGTATAAATAAATTAACCTTAAAGACTTGGGACGTTCATTAACTCAGGATTCATTCAGCTGATGACATGGGGGCTGAGGAGACATAATAAGGCCGTTCGTGACACATCGATCCAGCAGAATGAGGCAAGGACGGCACAAAGGAGCCTCTGCAAGATTACAACGTAATGAGTGAGTGATCATACTGAGAGAGACAAAGAGGGAAGGAAAGTCAGACCAGGGAGGATAACAGGCGAGGTGGTTCAGGAGGTTGGCTGTTTGTCTTGTCTGGTTATGGTGACATGCATGGATGAGTCAAACACAATCTTCTAAGCGACAAAGCCACAGGTTCAGCCTCCGTTTTGTCTGGCAGTGTTCACACCTATATCTGCCAAGTACTGGAACGAGAGGGTGAGAGGATGAGTGAGTAGAGAGAGTATGAGTCTGAATGCAAACTGGACCACAGAGACCCATTGGAACTGATCTGGCAATAAGACTGACATTTATAGAGTTGGCAATGTGGGGAAAAACTTTTAGTGAGGCAAATTAAATCAAGACCCTGGTGAGCACAGGAGCCCCATGCAAATGTGGCAACCACACCTTCTGACAGTCCAGCACAAACAATGACAATTTAACAGCACAGCTCTACAAATGACTGTGATTTCGCAGTTTTCAAAACATGAATAAACAGTGATGACATTTTAAAATAAATAAAATAAAAATAATTCCTGTGACCCCGTGACAACTGGTTTGAAGAATGGATGGATGGATATAATATATAATATTAACTATATATAACTATATTAACTAGATATAAATAAAATATACATAAAATATAATATTAATAAATAGTGACACAGCTTGGTTAATATAATATAATTTTTAAGAAATAATAATAGAAGATTATGTTTATACTAAAGGTACCCCACCCCCCCAAAAAAATTGTGATACCAGGATAGTTATTGTATTTTTATACTGTAATTGTATTTTAAAAATATATATACAGACAGGACAAAAAAATGAGAATCAATCAAGTCACTGATCCATCAGTGTCAGTGGATGTCTATTAAATTGGAATGAAGACTAATCACTTGCATTCTCCTCCTTTATGAATAATTAAACCCTGGGCACCTACCCAGAGTCTTGTCCTTTAACTCGTCTACAGACTCCACCCAGAGCAGAAAACAGCAGCTAAATGATCGGCTAATACTCTCAATCATCCAAGAGAGACGAGACATAGGGTATAAATGGGTAATTGGCCACTAATCACTATGGAACCAGGATTACTAGGCATTACGTGTTGGACACAAGCCTTTGCTTAGTATGTGTGTTATGGATGTACACAGAAATCCACAAAGCCAAATACACCTGCATCACTATGATGACTATAAAGAATAGAACTACTGTTAAATAACTCTTGTTTTTTTTCTACTTTCCTAATGCTTACAGCCCTTGCTTGTGAAGGTAAAACAAATAGTATGAGCCTGAACAGTAATTCTATGCTACATTTCTCTGCTGTGGTCAGCGGTGCAGCACCTCTCAACTGAAAGCAGCAGGACATCAGGCCTGAGATGTATGAGTGCAACTCTACGCTTTCTAATCACACAGGATGCCAAACGCACATAATCACACTCTCTCTCTCTCTCTCTCTCTCTCTCTCTCTCTCTCTCTCTCACACACACACACACAAACACAAGTCTCTTGAGATGGGTAAATAGCTGATTAAACCAACTGTGTGCTGAATCGGAATGTTTCTGCCTCTTCTTCACAGTATGACAGATGGGCAAGTGAGGAAAGAAGGAAGAGGATATGATGTGGGCAGTGCATGAGAAAAAGTCTCAGTACAGCTTGCCAAAAACACACTATATCAGCCAATATCCCAATACAGTGTGCTTTCAGTATCTGAATTATGTTCCTTTTATTTAGTTTTGTTTCATTAAAAAAAAGAAAAAACTAAAGAAGGAGCCTAAATGGTTACAGTTAGCAGTCTTCATGTAAGCTCACTATCATTTATACTTACATTTATATTTATTCATTTTGCAGATACTTTTATCTTAATTGACTTAGGGATCTGAATAAAACAGCAGAATGGATGAACCCATGTGAGAAAACAATACAGGCAGTCCTACCAATGACAAATTAATAATAATAATAATAACAATAGCCTATAAATAATAATGACTCCAGTGACAGCAGTCAAGTAATGTTGATGAATAAGTATGCTATCAAACATAAACCAATCAATAAATAACACATATTGCATATAATCAACTGAAAGAAATAAAATACTTGTCTAGCTAACAACAACAACAAACTATTATTTTCAATTTAGGTAATGTTTCTGAATTAGTGAGATATCAAGATTAACATACATAATCAGTTATGAACATGTGTGATTGGAATGCCTATAATTTTAAATAATTAACTGAAAAGAAGTAAAATACTTGATGTTGGCTCCAACACACACACACACACAAACTTACAGCCAAGATAAATACTTACACACACACACATCAGAAATCAAACAGATGGAAAGACAGAAGGTACGGATGAGAGTAGGCTTTTCCATGTTCCAAGCATTTGCAAGTGGCTGTGCATGAGCAGACACACTCACACACACACACACACAAAGTACAGAAAAAAAAATAATAATTTCCTCTTGTCTGGTCCAGAGCTTCATACAAGCACATACACTAGGGAAATTCTTGAGTAATAAATGAGTGCTCGTTCTGCACCTAATTAGTTGACTAGTAAAACACTAATATTGCATATTGATTTTCCTTTGCAAGCTTTGCCTACCAAAGGCAACAATGAAAGGCTTTCCACGTTGATCTCTGAAATGAATTCATTGGACAGTGCTGTGGATCTGCGACATTGAGGTGATGGAAGGTGCAGTCACATGCAGCGATTTTTAATTTTTACTGACATATTTATTCTTGTTAGTCATGAATCCCACCAAGATGAGAACCTGCTTTTAATGTAGAAAGAAAATGTGATGCACTGCAAGGAATATCTCGGTTTACGCATGTAGCCACGGTTCCCTGAGAAGGAACGAGATGATGCATCCTCTAGCGAACACTATGGGGACTGCTGCCAGCAGGACTGATGTCTGAAACACATGTGAATCATTAAGTGCTACGGCCCTTTCAGACAAGATGCTGAATCAGCTGCACTGTGCTAGCTGCTGGGTTCAGCGTAGTCCTTCCGACACAAAGTGATTTGCGCTACGCTGTCCAGAGCAAAGTAGGCGGAGCCGCTCGGGTAATTGTCACAGAGCGCAGCAGCGAAAGTTTAACTATTCTGAACTTTGGCAATGGCGTGCGAACTAGCTCATCCAATTGTGCACTCCGGTGCACGTGTGCTTTGGTCAACACTGCAACAAACCATCCTCACGCGGCACAAGCCATTGACATGAAAGCAGAGACCCTCTTATACTTCCGGGCTCCTGCCTGTGACATCACGGGCTACATGGGCCAATAGGATTGGAGTTGTTTCACACATGCTTCAGACACCGGTCCTGCTGGCGGCAGTCCCCATAGTTTCCGATAGAGGACACAGTGCGAGTTCCCTAGAAGGGTAACTTGGTCACATATCAAACCAGTATCTGTGTCCCTGTGACCTTTGTGCTGTGCTGGCAGAGTGCATTCTCTCAACAGCAGGCACTTCTGCTAACAGACCACTTCTTTTTCAGAATAAGTACATGTGAAATAAAGAGTTTATGTATTTATTCATGCACTGTTTATTAGAAGCTAGATGTATGAGAGGCTGAAGCTTATTTTCTGTTAAGGGTAAACTTTTAAACGGTAGTGTAAGTTTTGTTTTTTTGTTTTTGTTTTTTTTCCAAAGAAGAAATGAATAAAGAAATTAACACTTTTATTCAGTAAGAATTAGGGATGTAGTAACGATTTCACGATTCAATTTTCTCACGTTTTTCTTTTTTTTTTGTACAAAATAAGATTAAAAGACATTATACAGTAAATGAAAAGGTGTTGTTTAATTAGGCTACTGCTGCACGTTTGTTTGTGAAATTGAAATATTACAAAACTATATAGAAATTTTAAACAAGTAGCCTAAGTTACACAAATAAAAGAAATCTCTTAATATGATGCAACTAAGGCTTTGTCTGTGCTCTTTCTATTTAAAACAGAGGCAACCACTGGATTTTAATCATGATCCAAACAAAGGTGCAGCATACATGCAACATGAGTAGATTTTAATCTAAATTAGACTGTATAATTTCATCAAAGAATCAAAAACAGAATGGTCTGACTTTAGTTTTGTGAAACTATACTACATAAAACATATCTGAACGAAATGGCAGACGAGCTGAATGAGATGCAGATTCACTCTCTGACAGCAGGTGGTGCTTATGAACAGCAAGGATACAGTGTTTCCTGGGTTACTGCTGTAAACAAAGCAAAGCTGTGCTTATAAACACTACTTTAATATGCATCGTTCAGAGGGAAGATGAAAAGAAAATACCACGTAAACTTTTCTAAGGTTAGTCATTTCCACTCAGAGATACAGTAGGTTCAATGCTGTTCTTTTAAACTTCCTCCTGATCAAACCTTGAAAAAATGTATTACGGTTCCCACAAAAATATTAAGCAGCAACATGAGCATATTAGAATGATTACTGAAGGATCATGTGACACTGAAGACTGGAGTAATGGCTGCTGAAAATTCAGCTTTGTCATCACAGGAATAAATTACAAATTTAAGATATATTAAAATACTAGATAACACATCATTCAAATTGTTATAATATTTCACAATATTACAGTTTTTTTTTTTTTTATCCAATAAATACAGCCTTGGCGAGCATAAGAGATTTATTTCAAATCACTTAAAAAAAATAATAATAATCTTACCGGCCCCAAACTTGAATGGTAATGTATGCATCATATTTGTTATTTATAAAATATTTTAATTGACAGTTTCAATGACACGTTTAAAAGCTGTTGGAATAATCAAGAAAAAAAAAAACTAATTTGTGCACACTATTGTTTCTAGTACTCAAATCCTATCTTTTCCTCTGTTTTGATTGGCTAAAGCTTGCAGTGTTTGGCAGGTGGATAGTGGCATGGGGAGAGTGTATCTGGGTCACTAGAAGCCATGCATCCCAAGTCTGCCACCAGCAAAGAGAAAAGAGTTCCTTTTCTTTTTCCCTCTCTTTCTTTAATCTGTCGTTTTTTTCTCACACACTCCCTTTCTTGACGGGAGCATCGGAATGTTGGCCCCTTACCCTCAGAATGCAGCGTAAGCTGTTACCAAAGAACGAGACAGACGTGCACGGCAGGTGGAGTGAGAGGAAGTGATGAAGAGAGAGAAAAAGAAGAAAAATTCATGGAGGAAACAGGCTGGAAAAACACATTAGGGTAACCAAGAAGAGAGAGATCTTCTTCTGCTTGTCACTTTCTTTCACGATTCTCTCTTCACATCCCTCTCCTTTCATCTCTGCCTGTAGCAGTGTGTTATGTTGATGCGTGAGTATGCATCATACAGGCCCTGAGAGCTCTCTACATTTAAAATAGCTCTGGCTGGAAAACATGAACATACTTAAAACATTCTCCTTTAAAAACGCACCTGCACCTCCCACGAGCGGCCCTGATGTATTTCCACTCTCAACCCTCCTCCTGCACATTTGCTCCTTCTCACTCTCTGTTCTTTTTTCAGTCCCTCTCATTTCTTTAAAGCCACTGATTTGTCTGTGGGAAAATGACTATGATGAGCGAAAGACAGAAAGTACAGACAAAAGGAGTAAGCACAAAATATCACTGTATTATTCATCCTTTGAATATTGACACTGCTATCTAGCAAAGTGAATCAAATTATTTTCACATTACTCCTCCATTTAAGACTCCTGTTTTAACAACCTCTCAAATCTCTTCCTCGGTCCATCTATCCCCAGTGAGGTGTGTCTCACAGGGCTTATCAACATTGAGTTTACAGCGTAAATATAGTGTTACAGTAGACAAACACACACCCGACATACAGCACACACTCTAACAAAGAAGCACATAATTGCTGATTTGTATTAGAAGAAAAAAAACATGCTATTTTTATATTTACCTAGAATTCCTTTATTTAGATGGAATTTATTGCACAGTATTTACAGTTATTTTAAATAATTGCAGGTGATTGCATAATGAGTTTCAAAAGGCCTACTGACAGAAATTTGTAGATAAAGCAACTAAATGTCTTTTTTTTGGTGATCAGAGGCGAAATGAGCAACAGAAACTGCTGAGCTGAGTTAAGATATATGCAAATGCACAGCAATAATTCAAGAGACAGCAACTGCTAGTGTGATACAGCAATGTAGCACAGTTTATGTACTGCATTATGTAGTTGTATACTTCAGCTGAGAAGGAATAGCATCAAACAGTGCAGTGATTTATAGCAATTAAATGGTATCTTGACTGAACTGAAAGGCTCTGCATAGGCAGGAACTCTTGGGATGGTCCCTAACATGCAACACAAATAATGCCACTATTATCACCACAGCCGAAACCCTTTAGCTACTAGCTCAGTATGGGGAAGAGTTGAGTTTACACATGGCAGGTGGTCTGAGATAATGAACAGGACATTCAGTCTGCCATGCTTTGTGTCAGTCTATATGTGACAGTCTCAATCACAGCCCTTACAGACTGACTTTCCACAGTCTGTAATCAATGATGTGTTGAAGCAGTGCTGTGAAATAAAGGGCTCTCTGGGTTTATGTCCAGAAGGTCACTGCCTTTAAGAATGCCACTGAGAACAATTGAGAAGTTGTTAACCGAATCGTATTCTTCACTTAAAAGGCCGCTCACTAATTTACTTTGTCTCACGGCTACTGCCGCTGATGTGCTTTGTCTCGCTCTCGAACACTTTAGGCTTTTCTTCTCTCTGAAGATTTGACTCACTCGGTTGTTAAATCACACGGCACACACACAAATGAATCACACACAAATGCACAAGCCCCTGCCTCCTGTACCCAATGGCACATTTTGACACTTTAATATGTCAGAAGAAGGAGCCATACCTGACCTGCGACCATGATTTCTCACAAAGCAAATTCATTCAAACTCTCGTGTCCTGAAAAAATGCTATTCCCACAATTCTTAGCCTTCCTCTCTCTCACTATTTTTCCAAATGTCCTGAAAAAAATGATTACAAAAAGTAATCATGTGATCTGACAGTTCTTTTAACCAAAACATTGTTCCAATGTCCAAAAACGTACCTTCTGCAACAATTTAATGATTTGAATGTTGAATGTCAGCTGATCAGCAGTGGCACTTGTGAACTAGATTATCATTTACCATCTTTATAACCATCACTCATTCCAGTGTTTCACTGACATCCTATTTGCTTTGACGCATGAAAATAAATGCTTACGTTCACTTAAACACACATTCAGCCGTCCCAGTGTTTACCATCTGGGTGGAGATAGTAAACAAGATCAATCTCATTAGAAAAGCATTGACGGCAGAGACAGCAGAGCTGCCATCATGAGTATGGCTTCTCCGGTTAGTAATTCAGTAAGTGGTTTGTAAGCCCCTGCATTAATTTAATTCAATTAGGCAATTTTGTCTCTTGGTATCTCTGCTCCTGTTTTGCAGGGAGAAAGGATTACCCATCAACCATTGCTTTGGCTCCGCTGCATCTCTTTATGATGCGGAAGCCACTGATCCATGACTAAAACAACTGTATTGAGCAGTAGGTCAATACTACAATAAATCTGAGTGAAACATCTGGTTAAAGTATCTACGGGAATATGTGTTGAGCTATTCAGCGATACTTTGCAGCTTTGCTTTTTGCACTTGCTACTCTCAAAATATGACTTCATACTGTGCAAGTGCAATTTTGTTTGTTGTTACTGCTGTGTTATGACTGCTACATTATGATGTAACTTTATACCTTGCGATGCATTTACATTTACATTTATGCATTTAGCAGACGCTTTTTTCCAAAGCGACTTACAGTGCATTCAGGCTAACATTTTTTACCTAAAATTTGTTCCCTGGGAATCGAACCAACAACCTTTTGCGATGCTAACACAATGCTCTACCACTGAGCCACAGGAGCACAGATGCAAATTCATATTGTGCATAACAGTTACTTTGTTTCATGTAATAATTGCTTCATATCTCATAACATGACTAAATCTTGTGATGTGACTTTATATCCCACAACTGCAACTTTTTGTCTGCTACTTTGTATCCCATGTGACTTTCTATCTCGCAACTGCAACTTTATTTCTCATAACTGTGACTTAGCTCTCACAGTGTGCCTTTATTTCTCATTTAAATCTCACTTCCCACAATTACCCATTATTTTCCACTCCTCTGTATAAATTGGGTTTCATCCAATCCAGCCCAATAACTTCCCAATTACACATACAAATTGAAAGTCCATGACACCGAATCAAGATTTTACCTCGTTTGCGCCAATTTGCAGCCAGTTTCATCTGTCATTTGCTTCATCACCCTCCAAACCAGTACAAAATTCACTGGGGAACGAAGTGAAACAGTCTGGATGATAAACCTGCAATTATAGACTCCTCTGCTGGACAGATGAAAGAGAATCTTTTAGAAGGGTAGTTAAGCTCATTTTCTGAAATAAGTGTTACTTTGCAAAGAAGACAGAGCAGACGTTTGGCACATTTCTGCAGAGAGACGAAGGCCTTGCCTCTGTCCATTCCATTTGCTTTCCAAACACCATCCTTGCTCTCTTTTCATGCCCTAAGCTTCAAGCTCTTTTCTTTTGCTCGCTCCCGTTTCTGAAACTACAAAGTAAGCTGCTGAGATATTTGTGAAAATGATATAAAGTATAGCAGGTGAGTATAACTG
Source organism: Cyprinus carpio (assembly GCF_018340385.1). NCBI lineage: Eukaryota > Metazoa > Chordata > Actinopteri > Cypriniformes > Cyprinidae > Cyprinus > Cyprinus carpio. The sequence continues at coordinate 21,774,150 of NC_056577.1, read as the reverse complement.
TCAAAAGGGCAATACAAGTTCTAGGGAAAGTTACCAGCAACTTACAAATCAAGAAAGAACAGAAACACAGGTCCTTACAAAATTCATTCTTAAACATTTCAGTAACTGACAGGAAGATATTGTGCAATGGTTAATATTTATGAGTGCCAGAGGAAGTAAAAGTGAAAATAATTAATCAGGGTAATGGAGATGAATGTTAATTACAGCAGAATCTCTTGCTCAAGTTCATATCTCTGCCAAACGGAAGAACAAAAATGTAAATGGTGAATAAAATGACAATTAGTCAAGACCTCAGCATGTAACCATCTCTGTTAACATTCACATCACTGCAGGGTCTGAAATACAGTAAGTGCTCTAAGATTAGTTTATATGCTCCGGTATGCAGCATATGCTACACTGAGGAAAAGACAAACACTTAATATCACCGCCTGCTTTTATTTGTTAATATTAGGGGTGTCAATTTAGCAATTTCTTACAGAAATTAACAGAGAGAGAGAGAGAGAGAGAGAGAAAGAGAGAGAAAGAAAGAGAGAGAGTAAATACAGCTGGATAAAAAGCTGTCCATCTTCATTTCAGGCTTCAAAGCAAATAATTTGATTATTCTGATTCTTTCTATACCCACCGTATATGTCAGGGGTCACCAAACTCAGTCCTGGAGGGCCGGTGTTCTGTAGAGTTTCGTTCCAACCCAAATCAAACACACGTGAACCAGCTAATCAAGGTCTTACAAGGTATACTTGAAACTTACAGGCAGGTGTGTTGAGGAAAGTTGGAAGTAAAAACTCAGCAAAACACCGGGTAGTTTTATATATATATATATATATATATATATATATATATATATATATATATATATATATATATATATATATATATTATATGAATGATATATTGATACACTGCCCGTCCAAAAAAAAAGTCTCACACTCTAATATTTCGTTGGACTGACTTTAGGTTTTTTTTTTTTTTATTTGCCGCATTTTAAAAAAAAGTGGTGCGAGACCGAAAAACAGCAACACATAACATGAAATGTGTTGCATTTGCAGGCTTTTCTCAGCAAAAATAGATATTTGTGATTCATTGATGCACTAATTCATTGAAATTAATTTGATGAATTAACAGGCATATCATGTAATTAATTCTTTAAAAAAAAGGTTTAATCAATTGACAGACATGGTTTGTTCTCTAAACTTTAAACCCACCTAGCAGCCTGAAGCAGTGCAGCCTACATTACTGACTTTATGTAGCTGTGAAGTTTGTTTTGCAGTCATGCTTAGAGGTCCGGCTGGAGTGGACAGACCTGCTCTGCACTCATTAAAGCAGCTAAGCACCACCTGGGCTCTGCTCTCAAAGCTCACTAGACTGGACATGCAATTAAAGTGTTAATTTTTACCTTCATGTTGTTCCAATCCTGTATGTGTTATTTTGCAGAATGTCTGAGCTGTTTTTTTCCATACTGAATGGGAAATGGGGGAAATTGCTAAATAAAAATATTATACTATTATTATCTTTTATTTAATATTGTTTTCGGTTTTTTGGACAATATTTAACGTATCCTGACATGATCAGAGGAACCATCACTAATATGCACCAATATATTAAAAAACAGTCCTGTTTATTGTTATATTACATTATGGTTATATTTAAAACACACACACACACACACACACACACACACACACACACACACACACACACACGCACACTTATACATTCCACACAATTATACTAATACATTTTAACATGTTAAAAATTTCACACTGACAGAAGTTGATTAAGTTGAAAGTCTAAAGGTTGAGTCTACAAGTCTACAGGAAAATTGAGTTTTCAGAAAACTAAATGGCCAAATAAAAAGTGCATTAAAATCACTGCAATATTCACTGTTGCTTAAGTTTTTTTTTCCACCATTGTGAATAAAATCATCAAAAATTTACTATGAACATTCAATGTAATCGCTCAGCTCTACTTATGCTGTTTGAAATCCTTCTGTAAAATCGGTTCCTGGTCAAACTGTAGCAGGATGCTTAGCTTAAGAATCTTAAGAAAATAACTTTGCGGTTTAATCTGATCAACAACTATGTAAGTCTTTCACTTCGCTTTTGAAAGCATATTCCACCATAAAAAAATAAATTCACCCGCACTTTGTGGGTACATTATTCAAAACTAAACAGAAAACGTAACACAGTATAAACAGTGTTAAGCATGCAAACACACACACAAAAAACACCCTCCAAATAAGCATTATTACTGGTGTGCCCTGTGCCGGAGACTTGGGGCCTCACACTAATCTTGCATGGAGACAGGCCTATTGGGGAAGTGTCAGGGTGCTTGCAAACAGAAGGAACGCTTACACGGGCATGAAAATAAAGAAAAGGCGGAAAGGAGGTGATGGGTCCCACAGACCAACTGGCAAGAAGAGTGAGAGAGAGAGAGTGAGAGAGAGAGAGAGGGAGAGAGAGGTGGGAAGAATAGGAAGCATTGAGCACAGACTCCTGGAAGTGCTGGCAAGTCAAGGAGATAAAGAGACATTGAGGAACTACTGAGGGCTTTGAAAATGGAACGATGGGTAAAGAGAGAAAGATACAGGAGGAGAAAAAAAAAGGGCGAAGAGACTTTGAACAGTCTTATATTAAAATAAAGCTAGTTATATAAAACAACCAACACTGTGAATACTGCAAAGTTTTTATGTATTTTATATTTGCCCAAGTTTCTCTTAGACTGTTTTGTGAATCAATTTGTGAATTGATTAAAATCTGATCCAATGATTTGTGTGACATTTTCATACAGTATATTAAAATGTTTTGAAAAAGTATATTATGTCTATGTGTGCATAAATATTGCAAAATGATGTTATATATATATGTTTATAAGTGAAACTGATTAAATAAATATTGTTTAGTAAACAAATAAATTATCCTACAGCAAAATCTTCCTTTACACAATAGTTATTTCATTGATTATAAGATTCTATGTTAGTCATATCACATTAAATTATAATATTTTAATTTAACATTTTAATTATTTAAAAAGTAGCAATAAAAACGTTTTGTTTTATTTACAAAAAAAGAATAAAAACATCAACATCTTCCTTTTCCTCAGTTCACTACAATCCCTTTTCACTTTCATCATGACTTTCTCAGTTCACCATCTTATCTCCTTTAAACCACTGCAACTTTTGCCACATTTTCTGACCAGGTGGTCGGTGTGTGAGAAAGCTGAATTGCTCCCCTACGACTGAATGACAATCAGGAAACACCATTAAAGAAGATTCCACGCTGTGCCACACAAGGCAGAATAAAACATGCATGCACACAAACAAACAAATCTCACCGAGTGACAGAAATCTACACACAGCTAGTGAAAATTGCAACATCCTCGTAAAACTCAAATCACTGACAGAAACAAATAGCGGTACACCATATATTAGTACCATATTGGTTATCAGTCGATATTAACCTATTTTTACATTTAAATTATCTCACTTAAAGTAAATCTTTATTACTTAACATTGTTTATACTATAATGTTGTAATGCCTAAATTCACTTGTAGCATTTAAAAAGACTGATTTTAATTTTTAGGCATGTCATAACATGAAAATAATTAGGAGAGTGCCATAAAATATACCAACTCTCCATGTCGTAAATACAACTGTGGAAGTCATTTAACATCCTCATCTCAACGGAGTATCATAGCTACTTAGAGCAGATATCATTCCCTGCTGCACTGCTGTGATTTAGGACACTTTTCAGCTCGATTTCCACAGCTGACACAGTACAGGAAACACTAAGGAGAAAACTCTGGCCAAGTTGTAGAAGAATAATAAATCTCTGAAGCTGTGTGACACAAAACCACACACACAAACACTGAGAACGGCTTACACACATTGGGAGAACGTCAGTCACTGCGCAGATGGGTATTAGCCAAATGATTTATTCATGAATAACAGGTATTGAAATATTCTTTGGATTCCATTACAGGCCAAAATTGGAAAAGTGACAAGCGAGCGAGAGCATGAATAACAGAAATGTAAATAAAGCCGAGTCATGGTGAAATATTCTACTAATCTTGGCAGGAATTAGATGGTCTTAAGTATGCTGTCAGACACACGGACCGATCAAACAGGACCTGGGATTTTGGGAGTTTGTAGCACCATGACAAATAATATATACATAATATACACACACTCATTATATGTGAAAAAAAATAAAGACTGAATGCTTTCTGTTGTGTTGCCACTATTCGCTAAAACACACAGAGCACAACATGCTGTCCACTTCACAAACAATTTGCCAATTGATTCAAATGATTCATTAAAAAGAACCATTTCAATTGAGCAAATCAGTCTGAAAAGAACACTGAGGTCAACAGACTGAATTGGGCAGACAATTCTTCATAGAATAATTTTAGATTATTCACTCGTCACTAATTTAAGAACTGTCATGTTATGTGTGTTAAAAAATGGCAATTTATCATTCTAGGAACATACTGACCATTCACTAAGCTCCACTTTCCCTGGTTAACTGTTGCTTGATCACACTCAGGTTTCTATGTTATCTTAAGACAAATGTGCTAAAAAAAAAAGGGTAAAATGGAAAGGATATCATTAATATATGGGCAGTGACATTGCAAAGCATTTTTATCTGACGTAATGTGATTGAAACTGTAAAGGAAACGCTTATCACATTGCCTGAAAAGAAAAAAGCCTTACAAGTGATAACATGAGTGAACAGAACTGTTCCCAACGTTTCTACAATGCATTCACAGTGGTACTGGGAACTCTGTATTTATTATCAGCACTACAATGACCTGAATGAATGTTTAAATACATTATGTTATATGTTTATTTGAGAATGTGTGCTGACAATAGTTTGATCCACAGCATTAATCTCAAGATCTATTTGTAACAATAGGCATTTTTCCATAAAATGGGGTTTAAAATGATCCAAACGCACAGCTACATACAGTTACATTAGGAAAGAGCTAAAGCTTGTCTGAGAAAAGTGGCAGACAGCAGCAGCTGCTAAGGTTGATCACTAACATTCGGGGGACAGGCTCAGTCTTTCAAAACTATTAAACTGTTCTAACTCAGATTTTTGGGAAAATGTTCAAAATTTGTAATTTGTAAGAATTATCGTGATGAACAAAACTTGCAGAAATTAACATTTTGTTGGTCACTTAGTTTATTTCCTGCAATAATCCCTATTGGGTTTTTTTCACCAGGGTGATGCTAACTAGTGGGTTGTCCTACAAAAATCTGTCATCACTGCAGCACCCTATTCAGTGCCACCCACTGCAAAACCAAAATCCAAAATAAGAACCATGTGTGAGAAGCAGCAATTCTATACTCTTTCTACATCCTCTCTTCGTTTCTACCAGCCTGCCAAACGAATCACTGGCCTGTGGCTGATTGTATCGCACACCTTGATGAGCAGAAACCACCTGAAACATATCAACCACAAGAATACAATGTGGAAAAAAAAAAAAACAGATAAATGAAACAAAAAGCGTGTTATTACCACTTCAGCTGCCCTTCACCAACAGCTACGGAGTGTGCTGGAGGCAGTGTCTTTGTTCACCTCTCCCTTTATTCGGTTTCTGTCTCCCCTTATGTGTCTGTCACATTCCCCACCCCCACTCACCCAAGATTTCATATCAGTAAGTAGCTGATGAAACTCACCCAAAAAGCTTATCCACAGTATCCACAATATGCAGGCGGAAACACGTACGTCACCTCTCTTTGTTTCCATCTCTCTCGCTCACCTCGGCTCTATTAC